>NC_073691.1:68651991-68889491 GCF_029784155.1 Uranotaenia lowii
GTGGTAAAATAAATAAAACTCAAAGCAAATATGCGAAAAAAAAACTAGAAAAAACTTGAAACAACTAGCAAATATCAGTAACAACAAGATAAAACTTGATGAAGATCAAGAAGAAGCGTCTTTTATATAAAACAAACTCAAACAAGATAGAACATGACAAAACTAGATAATTGAAAATTAAACAGAATAGAACAAGAGCAAACCACAAAATGCATAAACATTTTAAAATAAAACAATATTTAACAAGATGAAACATGGTTGAAACAGAAAAAAACATATTTAACTAGACAAAACAAAATCATCCAATAATGAACAAGATAAAGCAACATAAAACTACACTTATACTAGATAAAAAGGTAAAACAAGGCATATAATTACAAAACAAAAATAAACGATATAGACAAGGTGAACCGGTTTGAAATATGACATGACATAACCAATTTAGATGATATAACCCAAAAGAAACCAAACTAAAAAATAGAAAACAAACTAAAAAAAATGAAATAGTTTAAGAAAAAGTTAGATTACAACTCTAAAAAACATAATAAATAAACCAATTGAACATTTCACTGAAAAAATAAGCATTTAAGAAGTTAACGGATACCTCCATTTTGGATTGACCTGACTATTTTTTGTCATTTTCATCTACCTTCAACTTAATTTTTATTAGTTTTTATGTAGCTTTATTTTATTTTAACTATTCTATCATAAAATTTATTATTTTCAAAGATACACAAGCAACCAAAAGTTGACATATTGACTAGAACGAAGGCATAGATAGTTACATATTGGCTGACAAAGAGAATCAACTGCCCAATTCCCTTTAGTGAACTTTATGTACTCATTAGTGAAGTTGAAAGAAGCAAAAGTGATTAATATGTACGATGTATGTGACTTGTTTTGCCTAATTCCCATGAGTGAACTATATATAAAGGACACAAAAGTGCTCAAAACGGGATTTAGTAAGTCACATAAAGGGCACAAAAGTGCTCAAAAATGGATTTGGTAAGTCACATAGGGTGCATTGATGTGCTTCCAAAATAAAATCACCACTTCGAGTTTTAGTCTCAGTTAGAACAACATCTAGGTGTGGTCTTGTGGTAGCGTGTTCGATTCTCACCACGAAGGTCGGGGTTCGATCCCCAAGCCGGGCAAGTTTTTTTCAATAAGCAATTTAGTAGGGGAACATGCCCTATTATGCGCCACCTAAGCGAATCGCTGATTTTCTATGTATTCCATGTACAAATTGTGTTAAAAATGGGTGCAATCGTTGAAGAAAATTGTTTTCTTCAAATGCCTATGATTTTTTATTACTCAAATTGCTATAGTTGCTTCAAAAACTTGATTTTTAAAAACCTTATTCAAAGCCACACAACAAAACTGTGTTGAAAATATGCGCCGCTGTGTATTCAATACGCGCCTAGCAGCCGAACACACCCGAAAGCAGCCGAAGACCGAAAACACACCAATACTTACAGACACTTTGACAGAAAAGAAAATCAAAATGGACTAATCAAAATTAAAAAATAAAATAAAAGTAGATTTTTTGGGCTGAATTAACGCTAAAAATAAGGTTTTAGACTTTTTTTCATTTTCAATGAAAATTGGCCTTTTTGAAAAATGAATGCTATTTTCAGCCTACTACGATTGGCGCGTTATAACGAGCGCATGGGTCGTGATAGAACATACCCATAAAATGCATACCTTAGCGAGTTCGGTATGATTTTTTAGCATTAAATCATAGTTTAGATTCTCCTCTATCGATGTGTCAGAAAATATTGTCTTATTCGTTTTTCTCTGCTTGGTGACACCTTATTGAAAGTGTTTTAAAATTTAGATCGAAATGAAGAAAAACCCAAATTGTGAAATTGTCACGACACAGGAGCATTTTAAGGAAAAATTCATACTTGCCATGACCAATCACAGCATTTAGAACAAATTGGTAATATTTTGCAGGCTTAAAATGTTTCAGATTCTTCAAAACAAGGGTGGCGCGTATTAGCCACATGGGGCGTTATATGAACTTTTCCCCTAGTTGAGTGACCATTCTGATGCAATTTAAAGCTTAGTTCTTTTAGAAATGGGACAGTTACGAATGCTTGTATCTCAAAAACCTTTCATTTGATCTAAAAACTTTCTATGAAGGAAATAAAGGTAATCTTATGATAATTCATGAAAAAATTTGAAAAAAAATATTTATCGTTTTTTGTAAAAATAAATTCTACTTTATTCTTGGTACCTCCCATCGGCTAGCGCACACTTTTTTCAGTCATGATAATGATCAGTTTTTCAAACTAATACTTCGTCTAATTTGTATGTTAGGTGCCTACATCCTCTTCCTTCAATTTCTGCTACTTTTCGGACCAATACTTCTCTTTTAAAAGAAACTGAGGCAATTTAGTGGATACAGATGTTTCAAAATTAAGTAATTTGATTATTTTTGAGCCTTTTTAATGGAATTTCTGCTGGCAAAATCTGGCAATAACGAAGTAAAACCATCATGATATTGAACTTATAGTATAATCGGTTAGTATAGATCGTAGTTTGCAAAGGGTACATAAAAGATTACTCTTTTTAGGCTTTTAAAAACAGCGAAAACCATAGTTTTCGTTTTTAAATATTGTTATTTCTTTCCACAAGAGCAGAATTTTGGCAAATCATAATATTTTGTACAAAATAACCATCAAATACATACTTTAATATACTCGGGACCTTGCCACGAACAGACATGGTATAGGATTCAAACGCTGGAATTTATTTAAAAAATGTTATTTCATAAGTTTTATCGTTCATTAGAAATCGTCTGTCTCATAGCCTCGGAACCGGCTATACAGCTTACGAGCTCTGGAACCAGCAAAAAATTATTGTTTGAGGTGTGGTTTGAATTACTCATTACCGGGCAACATTTTGAGCTTATTGGAGAAATATAAAAATTGGAAATTTCAGCGATCTACCCTTAGTTTTTCGCTTGTTGAAAAAAAAAATGCTGGTATGAGACTTGACTTCCCTGATGACCCTTTGCCGAAGTTGCCGATCTTATGCTTCACTCCAATGCTTGATTTGAACTTTGTGGACATTTTCAATAGTATTTGCATATTTTTCCACCACTCACATACAGTAGTTCTTCGAATAATCAACGGTTTTGTCAGCTATCAATTGGATTATTATGCATTTTGAATGAAACTGTGCAAAATTATTTTTTCCATTTTCTCTTGCATCGTAAATATCTAAAAAACACGTAATTTTTTAATTCTGAAAAAAAAAACAGTTCGGATAGAACTTTTTACAGGCAACAAAATGCTGCCAAAATTTTGATTGTCCGATTAATAGTAAACGAGCTATTAGCAAAAGAAAGTGTCCCATTTCTAAAAGAACTAAGCTTCATGTAAGAAATGTACGGAAGAAGCAATTGAGCAATTTGTCGAATTTGGAATACGGCGCGTGGCATCATGGAGGCACCGGTACAGAACACAGTAAATAATCAAGAGAAGGTGATATGAACCGAAGCCAAGGGTTCAGTTGAGATAGAGAGAGATTTTTTGCTCATTTGCGATTTTTTGGAAGCTGGCCTTTTAACCGCTGGAAGCTGAATAGAAGATCATTAAGACTTGTTTTGGAACATGAAAGTATCAATAAGAACTTAAATATTGAGCTGCATAGAACGTACTTCATAACAATGATGGGGCTGAGTAAGCGTTTTTGTAACTGTTTTATGAGACTTTTGGTTGCTTGGGTAGGTCTTGTTGATCTTGTTGATCTTGTTTTATCTTTTATATTTATTATTCAATTGATCTCGTTTCCTCTTATTTGATATTGTTCTATTAAATTTTATAACCTTCTACATTGTTTTGTCTTGCTAACTCTTGTTTCTTGTTTAATTTAACATCGTGTTTTTTATTATGTTTATTTTGTGTGTTTATTTTGTTACATGTTGTTTTCAATTGCTTTGTATTGTTTTATTTTGCTCTATTTTTTCTCTCGTTATCTTTTATTTAATTTTATCTGTTTATGTTTTGTAAAACATAATTTAAGTAATGTATCTTGTTATTTTCGGGTTAGTATTTATAGTTTTTTTTGCTTCAATCTTGTTAAAACTCTATCTCCTTTTTTATGTCTTGATTTATCTGGTTTTGTTATGTTTTTATTTTTTTGTTTTTTTTTATAATCTTATCATTTTCCACATTATTATATTTTTGCACGTCTAGTTTTGTAATTTTTTATCTTTTTTAATTCATATTGTGATATTGAGTCACCTTGCTTTGTTTGAATTTACCATAATGGATTTTGTTTAATCCAGTTTTATTGAAACGCACCTAATTTTTTTTAATTTGTTATAGTCTTATTTTTATTTGTTTTTTTTTTAGTTTTTCCTTATTTATTTTAAAAAATGGCTGCTCCTCGTTTTTCATTATTTTATTTAGTTTGGTTTTTTACACTTTTAATTTTTCAATAAATTATTTTGTGGTTTTATATACAGCATCTCTATACAGCATTTTCAAGATCACCATCTTGTGTTGTGTCAGAAAGCGAAATTTGACTTCTACTCGTTTAGTCCTTTCACCCAATACCCATTTTGCGGGAATTTCATGAGATTTTTAGTAATAAACAGCATTTAAAGTTCAGCGAAAGCCGCCATCTTGGATTTTAAGATGGCGTCAGACAACAAAATTTGACTTTAACTCATGGTTTATTCCAACGGACGTTCACAACCAATCCACAATGGGGAAAAAAGTGTAAAAACCGCGAAGAAATTCAATATCTTCTGTCTTACATGAAACAAATCCAAGAAAAATTACTTTCCTATAGTGAAAATGTCCAGAGAATCAATTGGACGTTTTGTAAACAATCTAGGAAAAAAACTTATGTGGTCTTGAAAATTTTGAACGAAAAAAGATTTATCTTGTGCATTTTTTTTTTCTGAGGAATTTAATGGAGGTTGCTTGAGTTTCCACACGCTTCGGAAAATGAAATTATGACTGTTTTACCCTCAATTTTCCAACATTTTTAAAAAAGTTCAGAAAATGTTCATCCGGACTTGAACATTTTTTAACAAAATTGGACGTATCTTATGTGATTTTCTCTAAGGAATCCAACGAAGCCTTTTTGAACTACCACACGCTTCAGAAAATGGAGTTATAGCTGTTTCTACCCTCAATTCCCATACAATTCCCATACATTTTTTAGCCTTCAAGTCTTTTAAGCCAGCGGGCGTTAGATCGAATCCCGGTCACGGCATACATAGTACACTTTTCGTAGGTTTTCGGTTTTAGGATTTGTAAAATGCTAGCCATCATATCCTCGAATGATGTACGCTTAGAGTTTAGAAAAAGGAATCTCTTCGAGGAAACATCAAGTTTCATTGAGATCCTGTATGCGTTTGTGTTCATTTAAAAAAAAATTTTTTTAGAAAATTGTGTAATTTTTTCCAAGGAATTTAATGAAACCTATTTGAGCCACCACACGCATTGGAAACATGAGTTATGACTGTTTAACCTGAATTTCTTAACATGATTCAATTAATTCAAAAAATTAAAGGTGAAACAGCCATAACTCTAGTTTCCAATCCGTGCGGTTGGATTCCTCGAAAAAAAAATCACACAAGATTCAAAATTTTCTAGTCTAAACATGCTTTTTTTCTGAAATAATTGAAAAATGAAGGGGAATTGAGAGTAAAACATCCATAACATAAGCCATTTTCCGAAACAAGCCTCCGTTCGACTCTTCAGAAGAAATTGCACAAGATAAGTCTTATTATGTTCAAAATTTTCAAGACAAAATTTGTATTTTTCTGGATTGTTTACAAAATTTTGGGGAATTAGAGGTAAAGAAAGGCACGATAACTCCGTTCGCTAGCTCGTGCGGTCTCTGAAACTACGTCCAATCGATTCTCTCTATAGGAAAGTTCTTTTCGCAGATTGGTTTTGTGTAGGAGTAAAGATTGATGAATTTCTTCGCGGTGTATAACTTTTTTCCCCATTGTGCAATCCCTTATATATTGCTTTTAAAAAGTTTGTCCTCATTTACCGTACTAATGACTAACAACACTTGATTGAGGAACTCATCCTACGCGTATAATTGGTGGGCTTGCGAGAGAAACGTCAAATTTTAGCTACTTAAAGGGTGATACGGTCAAAATGCCAAATCCGGCCAAAACAGTACGGAACAATCGTGTTTCTTCAGGAAAGGCAGCAGACGTTAATTCAAACACTCTTTCACGTAAATTTCTTGGTTGACAGTCCCGGAAGCTATGAACATGCTACTTTTCAAGCCACAGGTACAGATGGCTTACCAAACCAGATATTTCTTCGCGAACTTTGACAGTTTCGCGTGCTTGAAAATATTTGCTACCTTTCACCTTCCTTCTGCCGTATAAAACTCCTGTCCCGGAAGCTGCTTGTAGTGCTTGTTTTGACGTAGGTTTCGTCGTCCATTACCACAAACTTCATCAGCATCGTCGTGTACAGCCTCCGGGATCACGCTTTGGCCGTCGTATTTTGTTTATCATCGCGATTTGGAGTCACTTCCTTCTTGTTAGTCGATAGTCTGGCTCGTTTTTTGGCTCGATGCACGGTTGTAGACGATACACCCAGCTTATTTGCGGCATCTCGGAGAGAGAGGTTAGGGTTTCGCTTGAAACTACCGGCAACTCTCTTTGTCGTCTCAGCGGCTTCCGGTTTTCGACTTTCCCCCGATCCAGACTTCCTGGCGGTCGACAAACGTTCCCCAAACACTTTAATTACATTTGTAACGGTTGATTTGGCAATTTTAAGCGATTTTGCCAGCTTTGCGTGCGAGTAGCTCGGATTTTCGTGATGCGCAAGCAAAATTTTGATACGCTGTTCTTCTTCCTTGGACGGCATTTTGACAACTGAAGAGTGAATTCCAAAATCAAAATAGGAGCAACATTCTACACACACACACCTTCAAAATGAGGGGTGTTCAGGTTATTTAAATGCAAAATTGCAAGAAATACGTCAAATTGATATTGACCAAATTTTGACCGTATCACCCTTCATAAAACCATTATAAAACTCATTAGCCATATAAGTGACCATAATAAAGCTATAAAGCATTAAATTTACCAACGTCGTGCTGGTTGCTTAATTCAAAGGTACAAAATGACGCCATGTTGATGGATTCACATGGTCAAGTATATGAAAATATTTTCTCAGGCCTATTTTCAATCAATTCTATCGTGTTTGCGATGTCATATTGTCATGTTATACAATTATATTTGTATAAAACTTTTTGAAAGCTTTAGTGGACGAAATTTTAAAGCAAAATGATTTTATCGAAGTTTAAAAAAAATGTCCTGATGACGATTCACGCCAAAATAGCCAGATTTTAGCTACATTAGTGTCCCAACGAAGTTTTGGTGACCATAATAAAGCTAAAATTTATCCATAATCCGCAAGCACCCACAACATTTTCATTTTGTCTTTCTCTATCCATTTATGATTATTCAAATCTTGAAATTTTCTCGATTACGAATAGAAAACAATATTCTCCGAAGATTCAATCAGAAATAGGTGTGTTTAAATGTGAATTTTTAAATGTATGCACCTTAATAAAAAAATTGTAAGGAAAATGCTAGATGAAAAAATACAGATAACACCTCAACGATACCGCCCGGGGTCAAAACTTTCGCCAAAGTTTTATGCAAGGCGAGGGAAGGTGAGGGAAAATGCACCTACACAGCCATGGAAAAAGGCAAACCCCTGAAAACCCAAACCAACCTCTCAGTGGGTATAAAAAAGTTTAGGTTGGAGAAAATTGTGCAGATGGAAATATTACATTACAATGTGTTTTCAAAGATATTTAAATTCGGTTGATTAATTCAATTCCTGAAAACAAATCGCAGTAGTTGAAAGCATCTTTACCCTGCTTACTCGAGCTCTCGTTCAACACTTTTCGGTGTTCAATTTCTTAATGCTGCCAAAAGCATTCCACGGCGTATTTGCAAAACCGGACACTCCGAAACATCCGGCACGTTGCTGTTGACTGAGAGAAACTCTTCAATCCTCCAAAGAATTTGGCTTGGCACAAAGAAAACTGATACGAACAAGGCCACAAAAAAGCAGCAGCAGCATCCGCTTCCAAGTTTCACTTCCAAACGCCGTTGATCCTTGCTCTGCTGAGGAAGGGAAAACTGCTTTAGAGCTCTTTGAGCTTCTGATGCAAAACCTCGGCCAAAGAAAACACCATCGCCGGGAATCTTATGAGGCACACTCTGGCTGCTGGCTGGATGGATTTGATTCATGATGGCGAATGACGAGCCGGCAGATTAGGATCCTCGCCATATCCTTCCGCGTTATGTTTTTGAACTTGCTCGCTCTGATATTTGAGGATGTTGAGGAATGTGGCAACGGGAATGTCTGGGACTGAGGGCGGGCATTCTTTTCCGCTACTTGAGCGCAGACCGCCGGCAGCCATCGGAGGTCATCAGATGCCTTGGCCGTCATTCATGCAGTCCTCCGGATGTGGTCTCGAGCATAACCATCAGAATGAGTACGTACGGTTTGGTGAGGAGAGATGCAGACAGATTTGAATTGAAAAATTAAATCCATCAACATAAAACTCGAAAGAGTCAGTCTTTCAACGTTCTATTTGCCCAAAGATAAACTGGAATAACATAAGTGGACTTTTCTTTGTGAAGTCTATTGCGTTTATTCTGCTCAAAAAAATTCTAAAATTAAATTTCTTCTCGTCATATTTTAATATGTTCCAGATAAGCAACTAACATACTGACTTATCCTTTAGGCTGTAGTACTGCTACCTTAGCACTGATTCTTTTTACGATCAGAGTCATCAGTTCTAGTGACGAAAGCAACAAAATCAGCAGTATCATCATCGCCGTTGATGTTATCACTACTCGCTAAGAACACGACGATTCAGGCGCTTAGCTCTGATTCTCTCTGTTGCTATCTCCTTCCGTTGTCGGTATCTCTGTTATGGAAGATTCGTGCCTGCAGATAAAACGAAGTTTTTTTTCCCGGATCTTGTTCCAAGCACTTGCAGCTCATACCGAATATTCGGACGGACTAAGCATAGACCCAGTACCTGTACCTACTCTTGTGTTGGATGCGAACTTTGCTTTGATCATGGCACGTCTTCCGGCTCTCAGCAAGGCAACGGGCTTTATTAATTAACCTCGGCATTCTGTTGATTAGACTTCCGGGCGGAATAATGGCAGCAGCATTATTGATGCCTACTTACTCCGAGGCAGACACTTGAGAGAGAACGTCTCCTTACGATTAAAGTTGAGAGCTAGAATTTACATTTCTAGACTAATTTCGTGGATTTATTTTACAGTTTTTGGGGTATAAGTAATGTTACAACAAATAAATATAGAAATACACATGGGAGAATCCATATTGATTGGTCAGTAGAATCAGTAGAATGATTTTCTGTAGTGGGATACAGAAAAATTCAAAGGTTGAGGTGATAACAAAAATTGAAAGCAGAAAAAGCAAAAAAATAAACTCTAAAAGACACGATTGTGCCTTTAAAAGAAAAAAAAAGTCGAATTAACTTCAGTTTTTACTTGGAATAACTTACTAATAAAAAAATGGATATACCTAAAGGGGTAAAATGAGTATTTGCCGTTAGTTTTAGGGTGTCTCATTACGTCTTTGCACGATTTTGATACAACCCTGCTCATCCGCATGATGTTCAAACAGCTGTTTTTTTTTCTGGGTCTTGTTTTTCACAGTTTAACTCAAAACTCTCTGTATCGTGAATGAAGTTTAGAAAAGAAAGCAGCTTCGTGGATAATAAAAAATCTGTGCTGAGACCGGGTCGGTGGACAAAACTTTGGACCGGAAAGTTATGAACGCTTGCGCCTGTAGGAAGACTGCCTCCGTCCGGGATATGACCAAAAATTGGAATCCCCTCTTAAAGGGTGTCCACGATTAAATTGGCACACATAAAATTAAAACGCAAAATTTGAGTTTTCATCCGATTGCCATCAAATTTTCAGGGGTTGAAAAATAACTATTAAACTTCATTTTACTATTTTACTCGTATTTTTTTTACAGTCTATACGTAAAATCCCACACCTTGGCACTCCGACCATAAGATTCTGCACAACCTGTGAATCAACCATTTTTTTTTGCATGTAAACCCATACTTTCTTCAGTTCCTCGAATGTCTTCACTACCTTAGGTCGTTTAAGAAGGTGCTGCTTAATAATCGCCCAGTTCCAGAATGTCAAAACTACGGCTGGGCTTCGAACGTTCAAGGTACAAAACGTCCCTAATTGCGACGAGAAGCAGAACAAGTCCACCAAAACCCATGCCAGGAAGTTGTAGCTCAACATGCTGACAAAAGTTGAATGTTGTTTTATGGACGACGAAACATATGCGAAGGCCGACTTCAAACAGATCCCCGGCACATGTTTTTCACGGCCAAAGATAAGTTCAGCGTTCCGGAACATATCCGCACTCAGAAGATGTCCAAATTTGCGAAGAAATTCCTGGTTTGCCGGACTTGTTCTGATTCTCGTCGCGTTTAGGGGCCTTTTGTACCTTGAACGTTCAAAGTCCAGCCTTAGTGTTGGCCTTCTGGAAATGGGCGATTAAGGAGCAGCACCTTCTTAAACGACCTAAGGTAGTGAAGACAGTCGAGGAACTGAAGAAAGTATAGGTTTACATGCAAAAAAAAAACGGTTGATTCACAGATTGTACAGAATCATATGGTCGAGGTTAAGGCCAAAGTGCGGCCATTCGCGTACGGACTGTAAATAAAATACGAGTAAAATAGTAAAATGAAGTTTTATTAGTTATTTTTCAATTGCTGAAAATTTGATGGCAATCGGATGAAAACTCGAATTTTGCGAATCAATTTTGTGTGTGCCAATTTCATCGTGGACACCCTTTACCTTAAGGTTAACTTTTTTCAATACTGCTGTCCTCTCAACGAGCTGTTTTTATGTTGCGGTCCTCCCATCTCGCAATTCAAAGGCTGTTCTCCCAAGTCACCTTTTTCAATGCAACTGTCTTCTCAACACGCTGTTTTTACTTTGCGGTCCTCCCAACTGGCAATCATATACTGTCCTCTCAACTCGCCTTCAAGTCGCTCGAAATTTCCATCGATGCTTTAACCCTCATCCGTCCCTGAATTATTGTACTCGTAATATAGCATGGATCATCTTAAATCTAGACGCATTAAAATAATCTCGGAACTTTGTAAATGAAATAAAAAATGTTTGTACTCAAATTATAGGGTTTTTATTGCACTTCAAAGGAAAAATAATAAAAAAATTATTCAGATATTGTTTTGATGAAATTTCGAACTTTCCCAACTTTATCCCAATACCACTGTAGTACCTCTTTGCTGTAGTGGCAGCTTGCCAAATCTCGCCAAAACTTTAGTGGTCCTTTTTGACATCTAATGTACGGGAAAAAATGTTTTTCAGGCACTCCTCCTTGTACATTTCGGAATCCATGATCTTGTTTTTCACAAAATCTGAGATTTTTCGTCCGCAGCTGCAAATACCTTGCCAAATCAAACACTTTCTTGCAAACTTATCGGCAAAAACGTATTTGAACTTGCCGGGGACTTCACCCTGACCAGTTCAGTGCACCACTGCAGTAGCTTTATAAAACTTATGGCCAGGATTTGGATTTCTTGCCAGGATTTTGCGATTTTTGAACCCAACCACGTCGGGTTTTTCACGTGGGTGTCCAGATTTAAGAAGATCTATGCTTTAGTCCCTGGAGTGTCAATTTGACACTTCTTGCTTGAAACGTTATAACTTTGCGGGTCCTTTTTTTTAAAAAAGTACATCAATAGAAACATTTTATTGCCAGTAAAAAATGTTCCGAACATTTTATACAGTTAAATTCCATGATCGCTGGTGTGGCTAAGCAGAACATGTTCTACCTCGCCAATGGTTGCGACTCCGTGATTGATCGAGGCCATCAGTTTTGTGCAAGGGCCAAAATAATGGTGCTTGGGACTAGCAGTTCATTCACAATGCACAAAACTCATGCTCTCCCTTTGAAAATGATCAATAACGGCGCCGGCCACGTCCTAGTAGTCAATTAGGAATGAAGGAGGGATTTTTAGTAGGATACTTCATAGGATCAATTAACAACCTTTTGTCCCTTCATATTCCAAAGATGAATTTTGAAAAATTCAGAAAAAAGTTAAGTCAATATCACCAACCATAGAAACCGTCTATACGTCTGCGAATCTATATTAAAACATCCAAGGAAAGGGTTGTGTTAGTAGGGGAAAGGTTCTAGATCAGGAAAAATTTTGGTCAATGGTGCGATCAAGTTTTCCAACACATCCTATGCTCCTAGATTTTTCTTAAAGAAACTCCTATATATTCCTAAAAATAAATTTTAAAAAAGATTTGATTGTAATGTTTTCTTTAACAAATATAGAAAAAAAATTTAAACGAAACAAAAAGGTGGAGAAAAGCTTTAGAAACATTTATCTTTCAATTCAATTAGGATTGATCTTTTAGAGCTCAATACTCAGCTGCATGAAAAATGTTCCTGAGTTGTTCATGCACTTTCGATCAAATGTTTTGATTTCCATGATTCAATGTTAAAAAATTGAGAAAAATTTCTTAGAATGCAAAAACTACCTTGAAACACAAATAATCATAGTCAGTTTTACTTTGTCAATGTTAAATTTTTAATGAAGGAATGGAATTTTTAGTTATGATTTTGTATTTTTCATATGAATATTGAGCTCACTACCTTCTGCGGTAAGAAAACGCCCTAAAAGAATGCTTAAAAACTTCTATTCAAAAAAAGCTCAGAGGCTTTTTTGCACATCAACTTGAATGCAACCCTTTTTTGTGTGCAATATTTAAAAAAGTAGAAATATTTCATAAGTTGCGATTAAAATTTTGAGCTCCACTTAAAATTTTTAGAAATTTAAACATTTGCTGTATATTCTTATGTTGAAAGAATGAAGGATTAAAAAAACATGTTACTCATCCTGAACTTAAGCTGGACATCTCCTCTCCAATGCTCTCCAATGCAGGGCAAGTTGAAACGAAAAATCCTGTGTTGGTCCGGAGGGCGTAGTGCTAGCCCCAGCGATTCTGTCACTTGGAATAATTTTAAGTTTTCTATATTCAAACACTCAATTTCACTTTACACTGGACTTCCACGAATTTATATCTTAACAAGAATATCCGTTCATCAATATTTTTAAATACATTAGAAACAAAATAGTAAATTTTCGAAAATTTTATAGAGCTTGAAAAAAATGCGTCAGTTGTAGGCGTCGATTACTTTGATCCTCCCGTTCAGTGTTCCTCCGTACTCGATAAAAACAAACACAAATCGTCGCCAGTGTATTGCTACCTCACTCACTCACACCTTCTCTCGCAACACTTACAAAATTTTTGGGGCACTACCGCCCGATGGCAGTGCAACATCAGGTCAAAACCAGTGCAACACTGTCCGAATAAACGAACAGTTTGACAGAACCTAGTGGTGCACCAGTGTAACACTAGTGCAACACTCGGCATAAACAAATACGGTATTATATTGCTCGTTCCTCGGTTCCTCGGTTCCTGAATGAATCCGAATGCTTCTGTAGTCCGTAATCGGGATTCCGATCGAGTGCTTCTCTTACGCAACCATAAAAGCAGAGTTTGATCTCTGGGGACTGATCCGATTGTCCATGATGATGATATACCCCGCTAAATAGGGAATCGCATTTAAGGAATCAGGTCTGTGAGAACTACCGAGCGATCACTGTCCTCAATGCCGCCTACAATGGTTGTCCCGAATCCTACTCCGCCGCCTAACGCCACAATCAAACAGATTCGTGGGAAGTCATCAGGCCGGCTTCATGGAGGGACGGTCAACGACGGACCAGATATTCACATTACGGCAAATCCTCCAAAAATGCCGGGAACACCAAGTCCCTACGCACCATCTATTCATCGACTTCAAAGCTGCATACGACACGATCGACCGTAACGAGCTATGGAAAATCATGGACGAGAACGGCTTTTCCGGGAAGCTGATCAGACTGATCAAGGCGACGATGGATGGAACGCAATGCTGTGTGCGGATCTCGGGTGAATTGTCGAGTTCATTCGAATCGCGCAGGGGGCTTCGACAAGGTGATGGTCTATCCTGCATGATGTTCAACGTGGCGCTAGAAAGTGTTATTCGACGAGCGGTGGGCGAAATGCGGGGCACGATTTTCAACAGATCCAGTCAACTTATCTGCTTTGCCGATGACATTGACATAGTCGGCAGATCATCTGCAGTGGTGGAGGAGATCTACCGCAAACTGAAACGCGAAGCAGGAAGGATTGGGTTGATGATTAATACGTCCAAGACGAAGTACATGCTGGCGTGCGGATCCGAGGCCGACCGAACCCGCTTGTCCAGTAATAACAAGGTCACGATCGACGGCGACGAGCTGGAGATAGTCGAAGACTTTGTCTATCTCGGCTCACTGGTGACCGCAGACAATGACACCAGCCGTGAGATCCGGAGGCGAATTATCAGCGAAAGTCGTGCCTACTATGGACTCCACAAGCAACTGCGGTCGAGAAGACTTAGCCCTCGCACGGAGTGTAACCTGTATATGACGCTCATTAGACCGGTTGTTCTCTACGGGCACGAGACATGGATATTGCTCGAGGAGGACCTGCGTACACTCGGAGTATTCGAGCGACGAGTGTTAAGAACCACCTTTGGCGGCGTACAGGAGAACGGAGTGTGGAGGCGAAGGATGAACCACAGTATCCAGAAGGTGGTTAAGGCTGGCCGGATACGCTGGGCGGGACATGTTGCGAGAATGCCGAACGACTGTCCTGCAAAACAGGTGTTCGCTACGAATCCGGTAGGAACAAGACGAGCGGGGGCGCAACGAGCGAGGTGGTTAGACCAAGTGGAGCGTGATCTGGCGAACGTGGGGTGCCCAAGAAATTGGAGAACGGTTGCTATGAACCAAGTGAATTTTAGGAATTATGTTCGTCAAGTTATGTCGTGAGACGGAATACTATGTAAAAAAAAAATAAAGAATCAGGTCTGAAGAAAACAATCCAGTCTATTACCTTTCGCGTAGGGTTTTCTTTTTGGGATCCCCTACTAGTGTGTGTTGTGACAACGTGCTGCTACGCTACGTGCAACTGCATGCAATCGAAATTGCTTCGCTGGTAAATATCCCTTGAAGATTTTTGGTAATGAGCGGTGAGGACCTTAAAGGGGGTGGCTCAATTTCAGTCTTTACGATTCAAATGTTTTGCAATGAATTTCGGTTTACCTGTTCGCTCCTTGAGCTGATTTAGTTCAGCCAGCCACTCCGCATGCAACTAGGTTGAGTTCTCAATTTGCCTCTTCGTCGTCCAATGCAATTTTTGGAAAGAGGTATTGTGATGAATTCTCTGTCGATTAATCTTTACAATAATACCTACATCCAGCGGATGATATTATCGATATCCGCACACCGGTTCGACACTTCGGCACTTGGGCACTTCGGTTAAATATTTAGAGTTCAATATCCGACGACGTTCTCGCAACCGATCAATCGCACTTCTTGCTTCTGTTCGTCTTTTTAACGGAAGTCTCAATGACATTTGCTTCGATGACAGTGGGTGGCGAGGTTTTGGAATGGTTTAACGCTCAAGTGGTTCCATATTCGAGTAGTCATTACGTTGATGTGCAGGCTTTTGGTGATTGTCAGTGGCTCTCAATTTTATTACCACGATTACCGGGAGTTTTACACGTTTATATTTCGTGGGATGACAATAATGAACAACTCATTCCGTATGTTGGGGATTCCCCGCAGAGAGACGTGCTAACGGTCGCAATAATCTCAAATTCTCACGTCTCACTACTACACCGTCTATTCTTATTTTAGAGATCCATAGAGCTGAACTGGAATTGAAAGTAAACAAACAGCAAATTAATCAAGTTCGTATCCAACCACAGCTAAGTGAAATCGCGATTTGTTACGACCGCCCGAAATTCCTCGCCAGCTAAATTAAATACATCCCCACGGTGGAAAAGTTGTAAAATGTATCGCCGGAGTGATATCAAGTGTCAGAAAGCTAGTATTACAGACCGCTGGCTACTGAGTTATCGAAAATTTTGGTCCTTCGAACCGGATTTGAACCAGCAACCTATGGATATAAGATTGATCCGGTGGCTCCGACTCGGCCGATTGATAGGCGAATTCAGATTGGCTACATACTCAGATTATCTAGCCACAGTCAAGGTCTGAAACAGTTGCTCTCAGTTGAAGATATACGTTGCGTTGGCTTGAATTTCTAGTAACCTGCAATGGAAACTTTGTAGAGGTTTGCTTAAATATTTCCAACATACAAACTATCAATTTGTGGGAAGCTACCATAACATTGTCCATTTGCCGAAATTTTCCCCTTTTATACTTGTCAACAAACCAGGAACCATTCATTTAATTTATTATGGTTCGCCGGTCAGTTTGTTCATTTTGCATTTCGTAGCAGCTCACAGGCCGGCAGGAAAGCGTTAAATTTTGAATGATAGTTAATATCAATCATACACCACGCCGCTACACCAGAGAGAGCTAACCGAAAGTTCACAACGCTCAGTCGCACCGCGGTCATTTACGGAAATCCGTCCCAGTGGATTTCCTCCGTCCTGCGTGAGTCCTGACTCCTGGACCTTCACAAGCACCAAAATGAACAGTAGCAGCTGAGAGGAGGACTCACTAATGTAAACCGGCAGCAACATTCCAAACTTTCATATGCACACGAACCCACCACTCGAGAATCGAGGTTAATTATGGTTGCACAGGTGTGTTTGTATGTGTGCATTAATCCACACACATCCTACCCTTTTCCTATTTTGGGTCGGCCGACCAGGAAAAGGCCGGAAGTCAGGTACTTTATCCAGCATCCTCGATTGTCTCACATGGAACGATATAAAACCCCTTTCTTGCCCAATCCACCGTTCTATCCCTTGGCAAACCGAGAAACCCGGGCAAAGGTCCAGGGGTCTGTGAACACGCGAAATGGCAATTAGTGAAAATTCTGGCCGCTTCAGGGGTTTCGCGAATGGAAAGCCGACCGGTGTGTGCCCAAAACTGTCGCACACAAACTTGCAGATGCCGCAAACTCATGGGCGCACATACACCCCAGCACACATCCTCACACATTCGGTTGATTTGACCTGAATGCTGGCTGACCTATGAAACTTAACTCGGGGCTCAAATTAACACCGCTGCCGGTCCCAGCCGGGGGCTAGTTGTAGCTAACCGAGCGACGACGAACGATTTTCCGGGCCCGCAACTTTCAGGACTTTCCCAGGATCAGCTGGAAAATGTGACGCTCTGCTAAACTATAATCATAGACGAACGACGAGACGAGACGATACAGTTCATTATGGGTTTATAATATTTTTTTGAATTTAATAAAACGTTAAATGCAAGCATGGTTTGATTAGATACTTTAATATAGATAACATTTTAGCCATTTCACATTTTAAGTATTGAAATAATACTGAATAAAGGATTTATCATTTCGTGAATAATTTTTACAAATTTAAAACAAAAATTCTGATGAAAATTACGAAATTAAATCACAAAATAAAGATCAAACGACAAAAATCAATATTAAATTTAGGTATCTTTACTCGGAATCAGGGACTAGGAAAAAAAATCTGAGATACTTTTTTAAAAGCCATCATCTTGGATTTCAAGATGGCGTCGGACAGCAAAAATCGACTTCCTTTTCACCTTTCGACTTCCAATACCCATGTGTGTGGGGGGGTGGGGTTTCATGTGCTTTTCAGTCACTTCCAGCACAAAAACAAAAGTTAGGGTTACCAGAAATTTAGAGTCACCAGATGCAATGGTTTTGCAAAAATTAAAGCAGAATTAGGTGAAACTGTCTTTTTTACTTGTTCAAATTACATTTTGAACGGGTTGTGGGCATTTCCAATCGTGCAGCTTGTTGGTCTCGAACAAATTAATCTCATTTGACAAAGGAGTAAACCTTAACTGAGACTTCGACACCGTTCTTACTAGCCGCTCGATACCTTGGCTATTTCAAGACATATTTTGTTTATGCTTTACCAATAAAATAACAAAAAAAATCGTCCAGGAAAACATCATAAAAAGATCAGCATACCTCATCTTCTCGGAACAATTTATGTTATAATCTCCCGAAGAAAAAGGGAGCTCGTTTCTGGTGTAAATAAAATTGAAAGTGTGAGAAAAAAAAAGCAATTGTACCTAGGCGATAGTTCTGTCAGTCTGAGGAAAACTCCTCAAATCAATGAGCTAACACTTTGAAATATATGATCGATTAATTTAGTGACGGTTCGAAGCTACCATGTACCTTTTCATTGACATCCGATAAAATCGATCAGTTTAAAGTTATCTTAGTGAAAATACCAAGCTGACCATGTCATAGCCAAGGAATCGAGCGCGTGTTTAAGATGATATCAAATGCAAAGGGAGGAGGGGGGGAAGGTTTACTCCTTTAAAAAAAGGCTTGGAATTGTTCGATTGCAACAAGCTGCACCATTGGAAATGCCTTAACATTATTTAAAAATGTGATTTGTACACAAAATTGTAATTTAAACATAAGTTCTTAATCGAAATGTGAAGATAGAAACAGCTCCAATCATTTAAAGTTTAGTTTTTGAAAAACTTTTGCATCTGGTGACTTTGATTTTCTGGTAACCCTAACTTTTTTATTGCGAAGGATAGAAATTTTTTGTGAAGATCATTTCATCTGAAAATTTCAATGCTCTAAAGTCAATAGCTTTCTTGTTTTAATAATATTTCAGAAAATTGGACGGAAATACTGTCAGTGTTGTTAGTTTCTTTCCATGAAAATAAGAATGTTTTGTTTGGGTCTTTGTAACTATTTTCTCGCTACTTCTACCACATTGCCGTTTTCGACAAAGTGTTAGCCAGAACTTTTTTCAGTAAGCTTCAAACATTGGAATTTTATTTCCATTGCGTGACAACAAAATGTTCAAGAAACACCAAAAATGTGTACAAACTACGAATTTCAAAATCTGCAAAAATTCAGTCAAAACGATCGACACACAAAAAAAAAATTAAAGGCTACAGGGTTTTTGAAATTTGAAAAAGTGGCAAAACGCCATATCCTAATGTGCATTGGTTTAGAAAAAAAATCAATAAATTTATAAAAAAAAATTTCGAAGTTTTTTTTTTTATTAAAAACTTCCAAATGAACTAAATCGGAGATATTGTCGAAATATTAAAAGAAATTTAAACTGAATTTTTTCTTTGATTTTTTTGAAACCATGAGCCTAATCGTATCGCAGTCTTAAACAAAGTTGATAAAGTTGATAAGTCTTCAATATCAAATCTTATATATAAAAATGGAGGCGTTTTTTTTGTAACACCATCACGTATAAACGGTCGGTCGGAATGAAGTAAAATTTGGTATCAGAGGGTTTTTGGGGTCAAAGATGGTTTTATAATTGTTTCAAGAGTCTCACTTTTTATGAAAGGAAGGTTCCCATACAAAATCAACTTTAAATGGTACACAAGTCGTACAATGTAATTTTGTTACGATTTTCATAAAAAGCTATTCGCGAGCACGATTAAGTAAAGGACATGTAGATGAAATAAAACATTAATTACGATTTATTTATTAAAAGGTAAAACGAAGTTTACCGGGTCAGCAAGTATTCAATAAATTTCTTGAATAATGTAAAAAAATGGTATTGTATAGAGGTTTCTAACAAATTGAAGAATTAATTTTTTAAGAGGGGCTTCTCTGAAACATCAACAGGGGAGAATGTGAATACTTGATCCCTTTTTTTATTTTCGTTATATTTTTTTAAGGGTAATTTCAAGTTTAAATTCTTCAAAAGTTGGATACATGAACCGATACATGAACCCATAGATGAACTAGAAGCATTTTCGTGAGGGGAAAAAATTGTTATATATTTTAAGTTAAAGAAGACTTGATTCTCAATTCAGGGTGCCCTGCCTGGGTGCCTGAATTTGCACCATTATAAAATTTTTGATTTTTCACTATAATCAGTTTTGCAACGTGTTTTTACTTAAACTTGTAGACTCAAGCCGAACAGAGCACTACTGATCGGACACGATGATCATTTTCTGCCGTAGAATCTAGTAGCAAATTCAACTTCATGAAGTCAACTGAATCATAGATCTACAGCTTGATTTGTTTCATCTGACGATTTGGCCTATTAGTAAGGTGTCGGAAAGATAATCAGAAAACTCCAGTTCGATTCCTAGTTGAGGCTCCCCAGACAACCATTGGTGGGTATTTCAAATTTGCAACACAAATATACGTGCAAATATACGTGTAAGAATATCGTATGTAATGCAGCAAAACCAGTATATACGTATCATTTTGGAGGCCATATAGGTACATTAGCACACATATTATTGATTTGAATTGTATTGTCGCAATAAAATCCTGCAATGTATTTAGATACGATAAAGAATACGCATGGGACGTACATTGTAGGTGCAGATATACGAAAATGAGTTTGAATAACAGTCATACGATATAATCTGTAAAATAATATACGACTTCTGGTTGTCTGGGTCATCGTACCCCAATATCAGCTTTCGACAAAAATTTGTACATGCCTTTTGAAACGATTTCATCTAATTTTTCAAGTTTCATCCAATTAGGAAGCAGACTTCTTTAGTGTGTGAACACGAAACAATGATGTTATTCATATATTATAGCTGTTTTCTATGGTTAAATAAGCGTAATTCTGAAGGTAGCAAATATGCTCTTATCTCCCCTACAGTCGAAATTCTTATTCGAACAGGTTTATCTAGTATAATTTCAAACCTTACTGTATCATTAGACTGAGTCGATTTGGGATCATTTTTGAATTTCTCAAACCCTGGGGTCTAAAAGGGGCCCGGACATTCGGCCGAAGGCCGATAGACCGAAAGATGTTAGGCCGAAGGTCGCTAGGCCGAATGGGTTAAAAGGCCGAAGGATGTTCGGCCGAAAAGGACAATAGGCCGAATGGAACATTAGGCCGAAGGATATTTGGCCGAAAATTATAAGGCCGAATGGTCATCAGGCCGAATGGACGATAGGCCGAATGGTCGCTAAGCCGAATGGTCGTAAGGCCGAATGGCCATAAGGCCGAAGGGTCATTAGGCCGAATGTTCATTAGGCCGAATGGTCGTAAGGCCGAATGGGTTAAAAGGCCGAAGGATGTTCGGCCGAAAAGGACAATAGGCCGAAGGTTATTTGGCCGAAAATTATAAGGCCGAATGGTCATCAGGCCGAATGGACGATAGGCCCAATGGTCGCTAAGCCGAATGGTCGTAAGGCCGAATGGCCATAAGGCCGAATGGTCATTAGGCCGAATGTTCATTAGGCCGAATAATCGTAAAGCCGTATGGTCATAAGGCCGAATGGTCATAAGGCCGAATGGTCATTAGGCCGAATGGTCGTTAGACCGAATAGTCGTAAGGCCGAATGATCGTAAGGCCAAATGGTCGCAAGGCCGAATGGTCGCAAGGCCGAATGGTCACAAAGCCGAAAAGTCGCAAGGCCGAAAGGTCGTTAGGCCGAATGGTCACTAGGCCGAATGGTCGTAAGGCCGAATAATGCCAGGCCGATAAGACATATTAACGCTTGTTTGCTTTTTGGGACGAATAGTAGTTTGGCCGAATGGGCAGAAGGCCGAATGTTCATAAGGCCGAATGGTCATTGGGCCAAATAGTCATCAGGCCGAATGGATGCAAGGCCGGATTCGACCATCCGGCTTTGCGACCATTCGGCCTATCGTCAATTCGCTCCTATAACCATTCGACCTGATGACCATTCGGCCTTACGAACATTTGACCTATTGTCCATTCGGGCTAACAGCCATTCTGCCTACAGGCCATTCGGCCTAACTTTCATTTGCCCCAACATGCAAACAAGCGTTGATATGTCTTATCGGCCTGGCATACATTCGGCATAACGACCATTTTGCCTAATGACCATTCGGCCTAGTGATTATTAGGCCAAATGACCATTTGGCCTTACGATGATTCGGCCTTATGGCCATCCAGCCTAGTGACCATTCGGCCTAATGACCATTCGGCCAAATGATCGTTCGACCTTATGACCATTCGGCCTAAGGACCATTCGGCCTAATGACGATTCGGCCTAACAACCATTCGGCCTTATGACCTTTCGGCCTAATGATCATTCGGCCTAGTGACCATTCGGCCGAACATCCTTTCGGCCTAGTGGCCTATTCGGCCAGATAACCCATTCGGCCTAACGTCCATCGCCCAAATGACCTTCGGCCGAATGGCTTTCGACCTCATGACTTTCGGCCGAATGGCTTTGGCGTAGTGGTTAGAGTTCCAGTCATCTACGCTAAAGTTCATGAGATCGAATCCCGGTCATGGCATACATAGTACACTTTCTGTGGTCTGGTGGTTTTAGCATTCGTAAGATGCTAGCCATAATAAATTCGAAAATTGTACTCTTAGAGTTAAGGAAAGAAGATCTCTTCAAAGAAACACGAAGTTTCACTGAGATCCTATGTGTGTGTGAACGTTTTTTTTTTTTAATGACCCAGCCTCGTCTAAAAAGCTTCGTTTTGGTCCAAAACTCATCCATGATTTTTTGCAGAATTTTTAAGTAACGTTTACATGAGTAAATTTGAACTTTTAGGTTTGTAGGGGAAAATTGAATATTTTGTACTGAAAAATCAACATCATTTTTGTTTTTTCTGTGGAACCGAGCCAGCTGGTGCTTTTTGTGCCAATTTATAAATTCTCTTAAGGAAATTTTCCGCTGAACAACTTTTTCGAAGACCGTAACTTCGTATCTTATTAGACAAAAAAAATATAAGCTGTTTAACTGGGGCATGTATTTTCGCATTGATAAACAATAAATTCAATTGATATCACTGCTGGAGCCTCGAGAAGTTTAGCATGAAAGGCAGTCATGCAATATCTCGCTAGGCACCCAGCAGTGATGTCAATTGAATTTATTGTTTATCAATGCGAAAAGACATGCCCCTGTTAAACAGCTAATAACTTATTTCTCTGATAAGATACGATGTTGCGGTCTTCGAAAAAGTTATTTAGCGGAAAATTTCCTTAAGAGAATTTATAAATTGGCACAAAAAGCATCAGCTGGCTTGGCTCCACAGAAAAAACAAAAATGGTGTTGATTTTTCAGTTCAAAATATGAAATTTTCTCATAAAAACCTAAAAATTCAAATTTACTCATGTAAACGTTACTTAAAAATTCTGCAAAAATCATGGATCAGTTTTGGACCAAAACAAAGACCCCAAGGTTTGAGAAATTTGAAAATGACCCAAAACCGACTCAGTCTACTGTATCATATCACTATTATATGTATATATTTTTTAAAATGGCTTTAACAAATGCTGATACAGTTAACTTTTATAATCCCTACTCGAATAAGACAATAGATAAGGATTAAAAATGATATTTTCATATCTATTAGTGTTATTTTTTAGTATGAAAATCATTTTTTCAGTTATGATTTTATTACAATAATATTTTTTGAACTCACACAAAAAAATTTTTGAGTGCAGGATTTATGATTGATTAAGTAAAACTTGAACGTTTGTTAGAGTCTTCAAATCTGATGGAAAACAGCGGTTTTTATTATTATTGAATGCTGTATCCAGAATATTTAAAAAAAAAATTCCGATAGGCAAACAAAACTAGTTTGTGATATTGTTCTTACAAAATTAGTGAAATCTTAACCAGGAAGAATGATATTTTTGCTGAAAATTCTTGTTCAAAGTTTAAAAAAGCTCCGAAAATGCGTTTCATTTTGGTTTCCTTTTTTTTTTTTGCACCATCTCCAAATGGGAATTCAACCGACGGCCTTGTGTGCTTTTCAATTTTATCTTGTTGAATCCAGAATCCACACCCATTCGCCAGAAACCATGCTCCATAAATCTTAGCAAGTGCGATGAGCTTTTTTGCATTCATCTTTTACTATCGCCTATCTCCAAGTGAAAAGCGCAAACCGTTGAATACACTTCACCATTGGTAAAATATTTGAAGAAGTGAGCCAGTTTCGCCTTTCATTGCCGTTGGTTGAGAACCATCATTCATCGCACTTTTTCAGCTTTGATAGATTAATTGAAGACTTAATATTAAGTATTAAGTGAAGATATTTCGATTTCTTTTGTTATTTTATAGGTAGTTACTTGAAGCTGACACTTTCTTTTATTTTGATATTCAAATGTCAAATAAAATCTATTTCAAGTTCAATTGTTCATGGACGAATGCAAGCTTTTCACGGGTTCTTCAGAAGAAAAAAAACTGAACCAGGATAAGACGCAAATAGTACGGTTACAATTAGAGTCTTGCTGTGTCACGCGGTTAGATTGCCGTCGATTTTTCCTGACTAACGATAAATTCTAGCGATCTGACCGGCCATTTGCTTTGGAAATGTGCGCCAACTTTTTCAGTGCTTTCCTGTGTTCCCGACATCGTCGTCGTCGTCGACTCTGTCCATTGAGTGAATTACGATAGCGTTGGGTGTTTGCCAGCGATTTTTGAATGGTGCGGAATTGAAATGTATAGTGTTGAGGGCGAGTTGTTCATCTTTGTTCATCGCTTTTTTTAGTTGTTCACTGCTTTCTTTCCATTTGAATGGTAAATTTATCTTTGGGGTAAAGTTCGGACTTAGACATCAGTTCAGTAAACATTGGTGCTTGTTGCATATCGGATAAAGGATCCGGTTGCTTCAGAACAGGGAGAAACTTTTCTTTGAGATAACGTATTGATTGTATAAGAAAAATTCCTCAACCCATAATAACGTTTCACTTTCTTGTTTACTAGTTTGTTAAAGCAAAATAGAATATTTGACAATACTACAAACATGTTATTGGTATTTTTAAGAAGTTTCTTATATTATTCAGCTATTTATCATAAGTGTGCTGAAATTGTAGTCGGTCCGATAAACTGAAAATAATTTTCACTTAAATATAAGTGACGTACAGCGTGAATTTTGACCAAATGTTACATTTTTTTCATGTGAATTTTTAGTGACCGTCAAGTGAAAATTTTCTTAAATGAGCAATCAAGTGAATTGTAAGTGTATGCTTAGGTTATCCAAATTTTTGTGTTAAAGTGATTTTTTTGTGATTTGATTTGTATTCGTTCAGACAACAATGATTTTTGTTCAAGGGATGTATTTATGTAAATAAATTTTAACTAATCAGACATTCATAAGTTAAATTCACATTTTCGATTATTTGTTTTGTCCAACAGTTCCGACGCAGAAAAATGTTTCAATTCCGAAAAGCAAGAATCGTTGCGAAAAGCCTCTCTGGAACCTAGTTTGTATCGGAATCTGGAAAATATAAAAAATACCACTATTGATTGATTTATTATTAGTACTTACATCAAACATTGCAATACTCGCCTAGTTGATTGATGATTTCTCATAAAAATTGCAACTTTTTTCTATTTTTAGTTCTAGTTGCTTTCTTGGTCAATCGTTGCAACTTCCGAAAGACATTGTCAACAAGCTCTTAAAAAATATCATTCCTTTCAATTCAATTAAATACTATTTTGCTCTACTCTACTTGCTCCGTTGAGGTCAATCGAAACTAAAATTATAATAAAAACAATGGAGATAAAAGTTCTCCAATGCTGGCGATCCGGAGCCAGCGTCTTCACCTGCTGTCAGTCAAGGTTCTCGTCAACTGTGCAGATTTCAACGGTCTAGCCGTCTACGCCACCCCGAGCTTCTGGGCCTGCCTTTTCTTCAATGCCCATTCAGTCAAGCGCTTCTCTGCAATTCTCGTTTTAATCTCTTCGCAGCGTGCGCCCATTCCATCTCTACTTACGTTTCCGAATATCGATGTAGTTCCACGTTTGAGATCAAAGACACCAAGCGCGGATGGTGTTCCGCAGGCCGCGATTCACAAAAACTTGCAGTGTTGAGTTGAAGAGTCGGATTTAAGTTCGTAGAGTCGCCTTAGAGCAGCTCAGATGTTTTCGTGGTTCAGTAGGTCAAATGATTTTTCGAGATCAACGAGTCCTGGAATTCGTTGATTTGTTCCAGTATGATTCGTTGCGTTGTGATTTGGTCCTCACATGATCTTCCGGATCGGAGCCCAGCATGTTGACGTCGGAGTGTAGCATCGATTTTCTCCTGGATCCTGTTCAGGATCACTTAGCAGAGTACTTTGAGGGTTGTACTGATCAACGTTATGCCTCGCCAGTTACCGCACTCTGTCAGGTCTCCTTTCTTCGGGACCTTTACGCGGATACCCTGCATCCAGTCGGCCGGGAATGTTGCAGTATCCCAAATGTCAGCGAAAAAACGGTGCAACATTTGTGCTGACAAGGGTCAGCTTTGAGCATCTCAGCAGGAATGTAATCGAATCCAGGCGCTTTGTTGGACTTTATGTCATTGATTGCCGCTTCTATTTCAGCCAGCGAGGGCGCTTCTGAGTTGACGCCATTAATGCGACTTACTGTTGGCGCTTCGAGCTGCGGGTTCTGTTGACCATCGCTAAATATTTGTGACTGGAAAAGGTTGTTCAAATTGCTCAGTCCAACGCTTGAGCCGATCCGTTTGATCTGTCAACAGCTGACCTGCTTGATCTTTTAGCGGCATTCTTGCATTAGTTCTAACACCACTAAAGCGGCGAGAAATGTTATAAAGTAATCAGATATCTCTCTTCGGCTAGGGAGTTTGTCCAGGCTCTCTTGTCTCGTCTATAAGTTCGTTTAGCTGCCTTTCCCAAATCCGCGTATCGTAAGCGGGCGGCTGCTTTGGCTGACCCGGAACATGCCTGCTCAATTACGACTTTCGCCTTTCTCCGATCATCAACAATCCTCCAAATTTCATCCGACATCCATTCACTTCTTCTTCCACCGATTTTACTGAGAGTACCATGGCTCGTCGTGATAAAGGCAGTCTTGATTCTATCCCACTGTTCTTCGGCTGTTCCCTCTGTCGGCAGTTCCGAAGCTCGGGATGCAAGCTGTTCAAGCTGTTCCTTTTCACCTCTAGATTCTCCAACCGGCGGACGTGTTGTATCGAAATCCGACTTTCTCTTCTCGCCGTTGGACACTCGCGATTCTCAGTCGTATCTCGCCAAGGACGAGGTGGTCAGATGCAATGTCTGCGTTTCGTTTGTTACGAACATCCAGAAGGCTCCTTCTTCATTTTCAGCTGATACAGATGTGGTCAATTAGATTTTCTGCTCGTCCATCTCGGGATACCCAAATGACCTTATGTGCCTGTCAATGGACGAAGAGTGATCCCCCGATCAACATGTTATTTTCGCTCATATATCCTAGACCATGGCGCCCCAGTTCCCGTAACAATTTATTAAATCGGGAGCAGTAAGTTGTATGCCTATGGTCCCTATCCCACGATCAGGCTGCCATCTTGAGTTCAGCCGCTCACGGCGAGACAGACGCTGTTTGAGCCGCCCCTGACTTGTAGAACAGAGGCTCGGTTGTTGTTGCACGCCGCCCCTGACCTGGAGAACAGACGCGTTCGGCCACCTTCTCAGTCTGCATGCGACCAAAGCATCCACCGGGGTTGGGTACCCGATCACCGCTTAGATTACTCGCATCCCAGCCGGCACCACGGGGAGGTTGAGATAGGAGTTGTGAATATTTAAGAGGTGATCTGACTACTATGGGGTCTCGTGTTGCACATTATCCACCAATCGCCAGCCTAACAATTACTCTAGCATAAATCAGGCCCTTCAAACACAAAAATTTAGATTAATTTATTTGAAGAGTAGGTTAAAGTTTGATTCATAGAAGCGATAAAAATCACTCAAGCCAAAAAATCTTCTAGCTTTCTCGGCATTACAAAACTTTCCACTCGAAAAAATGAATTGCTCGCATCCAGTAGTAAAAAAAAACTTTGCCAAAAAAAGCGAAATGCTGCCAGCGATTTGCGTACCATAAATTCTGCGGCTTTTTTTCTGACTCTCTCTCTCTCTCTCGAATCATGAAACATTGGTCTCAAACTTTGGAGGCTGCTTATCGGGCACAACTTTTCCGGCTGCCTCAGATATTCGAAACCGAGGCGATTCATTCCATTTGCCGATATGTCATCAGCTGGGTCCCTATCTTGCCGATTTTGTCCCAGAGAACAGTAAAAAATTTACCAACCAGGCGATGCCTTGCTTTGCTGCCTACACAACGCCGATCGAAGATCGTTCCTTGTCATTGGCATGCTCTTCCTGATTGGGCGGATGAAAAATTGAATCCTGTCCTGGGCCCTTTTGAGTTGGTTTGAAAAAAGACCGATGCAAGAATTTTCTTCCTACCCTTTCCAGAAAATCGGTTTGTGTAGACTAGAGCAAGATTTAACAAAAAAAACTCTTTATGAATGGGAATCATGAATAACGACGCTTCGGGGCATCGTTTGTGCGGAAGATTTAAAATCAATCATTGATAGCTGTTGCGCGGTGGTGGCGACTGAATTGAACGGATTCTTTTTTCTTTTTTTTACGTGCCGTTTTATCCTTTTTATTCCATTGAGGGACTTACCAGCAAACGGATTGTGATACTTGGGCGAAGGTTGGTTAGTTAACGAGACTTTAATAGGATCAAAGCTGTGAAGAGAGGCGGAAGAAAAACTTCTAATGGCGATTTACGAGTTTTTCAAATTTTCCACCACTTGGAAATAAGAAATAACAAAATCCTAAAAAAATCGGTCGTTTTATTTAAAATTACTTAGAGATACAATCATACTATTACACTTAACTTTAGTTGGTAAATTTTGGGTAAAATCGATATTTGATAAATGAATCACTGATGAATCTACCTGAAACTAAAAGCTGATTATGTTTTTAATTAATCAATTAATTCATTCATTCATTCATTCATTCAACTAGGCCGCAACAAATTTCCAATCCTTCTTTTGTAACTCGAAGTTGTAGCGTCGCGAGGGGGGGGGGGATAATAAAAAACAATGCGAAAAAAATTAATTAGAAAAAAAAATTCAAAAAAGCTTGTATGGAACAACATTGTATACAACATCATAATTTTTTATCGATAAATTCAATAACTTCAATAATATAAACAGTAAAATAAATCTCTTTTCAAAATATTTGTTTTTTGGTCTTGTAATATGTGAGTTAAGTGAATAATTTTATTACCCATTCCGTGAAAAAAGTGATTGGAAACGCAATTGGTTTTAAATGATTTTCGGAAGCTATTACGAACAAAGTAAAAAAAGGAAAGCAAAGTGTAAAAGAATGTTACATTTTTTTGTAACTACCCTGGTTAGAAAATCGCAAACAGAAAAAACATCGAAATACGTGCATGCTAACTTGAAATGTGTAGAAATCGCAGCTTGAAATAATGAAAAAAATTGCAATATTTAGTAATTCTTGAGGACAGTTTGGATTTCATAAGCGAGATGAGAGGCCCGAACGCATTGACAAGGATGTTAACACGTTCGTCGCCACGCCTATTTTGGTAGTTATGCTAGCCGGGCCCAAAGAAATTTTCAGAGAGAGAAAGCAAAGAGGGAGAACTCCCATATTTGAAACGTGTGGCGAAGCTGAGCGGTAAACCCAAGTAAGAGAGCGTCACCTGCTTTTTGATGTGACGGGCCCCCCCAGGAAATACACCCGTCTGCCGAATATGGGTGACGTGGCGACGAACGTGTTAAGCGAGTTGAACACAAACACATACAGGATCTCAATGAAACAAGATGTTTCCTCGAAGAGATTCCTTTTTCTTAACTCTAAGCGTACATATTTCGAGGGTATTATGGCTAGCATCTTACAAATGCTAAAACCACCAACCCACAGAAAGTGAACTATGTATGCCGTGACCGGGATTCGATCTCATGCCTGCTGGCTTAGAAGACTTGAAGGCTACCCTCTACGCCACGGGATGCGGCAGTTGAGTTGAGAGGATTGCTTGTAAATTTATTGAGAGGACAGCCTGTGTGTATTGACATGAATATCAAGCGAGTTAAGAGAACAAATTGAAAATTCAATCTGGAGTTAAAAGGAGCGTATTGAAGTGAACATTGAGCGAGTTGAGATAACAGCTTGAATTCCATAAGCGAGTTGAGAAAACAGCCTGAACTCATTGACAAGAATATCAAGCGAGATGAGAGAACAGCTTGAAAATCCAGAGACGAGTTGAGAGGACAGCCTGAGTGTATTGATAAGAATATCAAGCGAGTTAAGAGAACAGCTTGAAAAATTCAAAGGCGTATTGAGAGGACAGCCTGAGCGTATTAAAGAGACTACCAAGCGAGTTGAGAAGTCAGCTTAAAACATATAGGCGAGTTCAGAGAATAGCCTATGTATGTTGATAACAATATCAAGCGAATTGAAAAGACAGTTTAAAATCCAAAGGCGAGTTTAGAGGACAGCTTGAAAACTCATATGCGAGTTGAAAAGACAGTCTCAGCGAATTGACAAGAATATCAATTGAGTTGAGAGGACAGCCTGAAAATTGAATGGCAAGTCGAGAAGACGATCGTATTAACAAGCATATCAACTGAGCTGAGAGGACAGCTTGAAAAGTATTAGGTGAATATATGTAGAAAGTAGTCTAAGCGTAGTGACAAGAATATCAATCGTGTTGAGAGGAAAGCTTGAAATATTAAGAAACAATAACAAAAGTGATAACCAAGCGGGCTAAGATAATAGCTTGGATTGAGAGTAAACAATAATTCAAGTGAAGAGGATTAATTTGATAAAATGTTTTGAATCCCAAGTAAATTGAGTGAACAGCTGAAAAAAAACATAAGAGAAAATAGCTGGATTGTGCCAAATTCAATTCAAACGAATTGTTATTAAATATGGGAGTGAGAAGAAATCATAAGGTGAATCGACAACTTAAATTTGTATCTCAAAATCAGGATAGAAACTTCAAAACCGTTTCGAGTAAATCCCTTTAGCACTTGAAAGTTTGAATACAGATGACTACCCAGCAAACATTTTTGTAGGTATAGGGTATTGGACTTATTTTGGACCAGTGGAGCAATTTTGGGCCACCTTGTCTAGCTCTTTTATAAAACAAATAATCATGATTTTTTTTAGCAAATATTGTTGAAGCCCTGACACTTAATGTAATGCACAAATTTTTTTCATTATTATTTTTCATTATTAGAGAGCTAGACAAGGTGGTCGAAAATTGGTCCACTGGTCCAAAATAAGTCTGTTACCCTATTTCTGAACAACTTTGTTAAACGTCTCATATACATTAGAGAAAGATCGTATGAAACTCGCGAAACAGCGTTTACCTACCAAAGTGGAGGCAATATACATAGGGGAAAGGTATCCTAAACGGGCCTTTTGGGTTAAATGACCCTACGGCTGTTTGACGAAATGGCTAACAAGAGAACATATCTAATCAATGCATTTTGAGGGTAATACGCTTTAAACATAAGGCAAAAGAATTTTTTGAATTAACCAACTAAAAAAAATTAAAAATTCATACAAGGTTTTGATACCTTTTGATTAAATATTTTGACTTTTAAAAATTATACGTAAAGAAGCTCAAAACAAAAAGTTGGGTGGTTTTTGTTTCTTATTCAAATGAACCTTAGAAGTAAAACAAATTTAAGCTTTTATGTTGATTTCATAATGATTGGAATGTGGAATGAGAGGGTGTTTCTATATGCCCCTATCATGTTTGTAAAATGCCGCTATCCTAAAATAACAGGTTAAATAGAAAAAATATATGATCTTTATCACAAAACCTGCGAAACCTTGATTGTGATAGCAACTTCTTCTTCTGCGTTTAGTTATAATTTCGAGATTTTTCCATAAGGCACATCAGTTTATTTACACAAAGTACAATTTTAATTGGTTCAAAACAACTTTTTAACCAAACAACTTTAGTTACTCGAATACGACATTAATGTAACAAATATTCTTTAAAACTATAGTCGGAAAAAGTTCGTTCATTTTACTTAAAAATTAGATAAAAGCTTCAAACTGACGTTTGTCTAATGTCTAATAAGCAGTAAAGGCTACCATATCCTAGTTCCCAACTAATTGCATTCATATCAGTTCAAACACGAAACGGTTCTTCCTAGAATAAAGACAATCTTCCCTGCAGCGATCATTACCCGAAGAAAATCGCTGAAGTTTCACAATTTCCCTTCCCATTGAGCTCGAGATGGTCACCCCATTAGCATCAATTGGAAGCAGCTGGTTCCAAGCCAAGGTGTTGCCAGGTGCGACAATCTTCACCTCGCTCGCTCCTGCTCGTTCCGAAACGATGAAACCAAATCCAATTTTTACTTCGGTCGACAAAAATTAACTTTATCTCCCAGACTATCGGATGCAGCAAAATTTTCCACCTCGATTGAATCAAACTTTGTGATAATGGAAGCACTTTTTTTTCTCTTTCGTTCTTTTCCCCCTTTCGATAGGAATGGACAGACACACTGCTGCCCGGAAGCCCCGTTGGAATAGCTAAGCCAAATCTTCGGCCCCGTCTTGGTGTCCACTACTAAGAGTGCCGGTCAACACTTCCCTCTGGAAAACGAAGGAAACTTTCCAAGGGCACTGCCGGCGCCAGGGAAAGCAGCAAATAACCGGAATCTGGGCTCACAACACCGGCCGGGAAACTTTTTAATGGAAACGCCAAGTGCAACTTTACCGTTCAACTATGTTTAATCGCCAAAATGATACAGTTCTGCTTAACAGGTAAGTTTTTTCTTCCGCTTTCTTTCTCTCTTTACCTGTCTTTGAATCTTTTCTTTGGGAACCCTTACATTTTTTTTTCTCACTAATGAACTATCCTCTGTTGGACTCAATAGTTATATATCCGGCCCCTCAGGGATAGGGCTGGGCACGATCAAGTGTTGTTTGGGTTTAAATGTCAATACTACTGAATCGCTTAATTTACTTGTATTTTTTTCGAAACCAATAAGAGAGACCTGCACAAAATTATTGCTAATTCCTAGGAAAGAATGGAGGGACTAGATCTCATTTTTTAATCGCCGCCTTTTACAGCAAATCGCCGACTTTAACAATTTCTGCTAGCTTGTGGTAATGCCAATATGCTCCAGAAATAAGGACGATGTGAGATCCTGTTCGTGAATCAGATGCATTTTCGAGGATCGAAAAACTCACTACTGTTTCAAAAGTGTCGTTTGGTGTTTACAATTTCACTATCAAAAGAGTTAACAGATTAGAAAATTTATAGGCCTAGCAGACATAATTATGATTTTTACAGCTTTTGTAGATGAAATCGGCCACAATGTTTCCAATTGATATAGACATAGCATTTAAATAAGCCAAAACTATTTGTATAGCTTTGTGTTATACATCAAAAATAAATGAGAATTCAATAGTGAGTTTTGAACAAACATACTGTTTTTTGATTTTCTGCAGAATTGTAAACAGTAATCTTTGCTAAATTACAGCAAAAATGCGAGAAAATGGATTATAAAGCTATCTAAAACTATTGTTGGCCTTAATTGTAAGCCTTGCATACAAGCTATCATTCAATGTTCGCTTTTACTTGTTCATGCAAGGCTAAATTGCCCCTGCCTTGTTTGTTTTGAAACTTTTATGTATTGTTTCGAATATGAACAACTCTTGAAAAGTTTGAGTACCAGCATTGAGATTTGAAATGTTACATCTTTCAGTAATAAACAACGCGAATTAGAAAAAAACATTAGAACGTTTATCAAAGTATAAAAAACTAAATAATTGTAGAGCATATATGAAACGTGGTTTTCTCTTCAGTGCTCGCTTTCAGACAAAGCGGTTGGACCATTGGCATCTCGTTATGGGCAGTGTTGCCAGAGCATCTCCCTCTTCAAGACATCACGTAGTGATCTAACCTCGGTTCTAGTCAGACCTTTCTCCCGCTCCTTGTGACCGTCGTCGCTGGTAATGGAATACGACTCGGATGCATATTTCCTGTTGATGCCCGCTGGTTGAGCCGTTGGGTCATCGCTGGTCTTTTCTCGTCGTTGTTACCACCAGGTTGCTCAATGATGTTCGGTTTATTGGTGTGTTCCTGTTGAGCGAAACAAAACTCACCCTAGAGAATGTCCAGCGGAAGGTTATCAGCGCGTTCGCGCGCAGGCGAATCCGCTGACTCGTGTCGCGTACGATATTTATTTTATTTACATAGTATACCGTCTCACGACATAACTTGACGAACATAATTCCTATAATTCACTCGGTCCATGGCAACCGTTCTCCAATTTCTCGGGCACCCCACATTCGCCACTTGGTCTAACCACCTCGCTCGTTGCGCCCCCGCTCGTCTTGTTCCTACCGGATTCGTAGCGAACACCTGTTTTGCAGGACAGTCTTCCGGCATTCTCGCAACATGTCCCGCCCAGCGTATCCGGCTAGCCTTCACCACCTTCTGGATACTGGGTTCGCCGTAGAGTCGCGCGAGCTCGTGGTTCATCCTTCGCCTCCACACTCCGTTCTCCTGCACAACGCCAAAGATGGTTCTTAACAATCGTCGCTCGAATACTCCGAGTGTACGCAGGTCCCCCCGAGCAATATCCATGTCCCGTAGAGAACAACCGGTCTAATGAGCGTCATATACAGGTTACACTTCGTGCGAGGGCTAAGTCTTCTCGACCGCAGTTGCTTGTGGAGTCCATAGTAGGCACGACTTCCGCTGATAATTCGCCTGCGGATCTCACGGCTGGTGTCATTGTCTGCGGTCACCAGTGAGCCGAGATAGACAAAGTCTTCGACTATCATCAGCTCGTCGCTGTCGATCGTGACCTTGTTATTACTGGACAAGCGGGTTCGGTCGGTCTCGGATCTGCAGGCCAGCATATACTTCGTCTTGCACGTATTAATCATCAACCCAATCCTTCCTGTTCCGCGTTTCAGTTTGCGGTAAATGTCTTCCACCGCCGCAGATGATCTGCCGACTATATCAATGTCATCGGCAAAGCAGATAAGTTGACTGGATCTGTTGAAAATCGTGCCCCGCATTTCGCCCACTGCTCGTCGAATAACACCTTCCAGCGCCACGTTGAACATCATGCAGGATAGACCATCACCTTGTCGAAGCCCCCTGCGCGATTCGAACGAACTCAACAATTCACCCGAAATCCGCACACAGCACTGCGTTCCATCCATCGTCGCCTTGATCAGTCTGATCAGCTTCCCGGAAAAGCCGTTCTCGTCCATAATTTTCCATAGCTCGTTACGGTCGATCGTGTCGTATGCGGCTTTGAAGTCGATGAATAGATGGTGCGTAGGGACTTGGTGTTCCCGACATTTTTGGAGGATTTTCCGTAATGTGAATATCTGGTCCGTCGTTGACCGTCCCTCCATGAAGCCGGCCTGATGACTTCCCACGAATCTGTTTGCTTGTGGCGTTAGGCGGCGGAGTAGGATTCGGGACAGCACTTTGTAGGCGGCATTGAGGATAGTGATCGCTCGGTAGTTCTCACAGTCTAATTTGTCGCCCTTCTTGTAGATGGGGCATATTACCCCCTCCTTCCACTCCTCCGGTAGCTGTTCTATGTCCCAGATCCGGACTATCAACCGGTGTAGGCAATCGGCCAACTTGTCCGGGCCCATTTTGATGAGTTCAGCTGCGATGCCATCCTTCCCAGCTGACTTGTTTCTATTCAGCTGGCGAATGGCTTCCTTAACTTCACTCATCGTTGGGAGTGGCTCCATGAAGCCTTTGCGTGATGCGTTGAGTTTCTGATAGAACTTTCGTGTTTCTTGGGAACGATGCAGCTGCTCCAGCTCCTCGAGCTCCTCCTCCTCCAGGCGGCGCTTTTCTCCTGGAAAATTCGGACTCGCTGCCTCTTCCGCTGTCGGTGATTTTCCACATTTCGACGGGTGTTTCTTTGCACTACTGGCGCCCGCGCGGCATTCTCTTCGTCCATCACCCTCCTACACTCCTCGTCGAACCAGTCGTTCCGTCGAGATCGCTCCACATAACCGATGACGTTCTCCGCAACACTGTTGATGGCTGTCTTGATGGTATCCCAACAGTCCTCGAGAGGGGCTTCGTCAAGCTCGCCCTCTGCCGGCAGCGCTGCTTCGACCGATTGCGCGTAGTCTGCCGCGACCTCAGGCTGCTTCAGTTGTGCGATATTTAACCGAGGCGGGCGCCGGTTTCGTGTGTTGTTCACTACGGAGAGTTTTTGGCGCATTTTCACCATCACCAGATAGTGGTCTGACTCGATGTTGGCGCCTCGACAGGATCTGACGTCGATGATGTCCGAGAAGTGCCGGCTGTCAATCAAAAGGTGGTCGATCTGTGATTGCATTTGGTACGGTGATCTCCTGGTGTACTTGTGTGGGAGGCGGTGCTGGAAAAAGGTACTACGTACGGCCATTCGTTTGGAGGCGGTGAAATCTATCAGTCTGAGGCCGTTTTCGTTGATCAGCTGGTGCGCACTGAACCTTCCAATTGTCGGTTTGAATTCCTCCTCCTGGCCTACCTGAGCATTGAAATCCCCGATGACGATCTTGATATCATGTTTTGGGCAACGGTCGTATTCACGCTCCAGCTGCGCGTAAAATTCGTCTTTGTCGTCACCGGTCCTTCCGAGGTGAGGGCTGTGCACGTTGATGATGCTGATGTTGAAGTACCGGCCCTTGATTCTCAACCGGCACATTCGTGAGTTGATCGGCCACCCTCCGATCATGCGCTTTTGCATCTTTCCCATCACTATAAAAGCTGTTCCAAGCTCGTGTGTGTTGCCGCAGCTCTGGTAGATGGCTCGACCATCTGGGTACGTTCGTACCGTGGAGCCCTTCCAGCATACCTCCTGCAGTGCTACGATGTCGAATTTGCGGCTCTTCATTTCGTTGGAGAGCACGTGGGTACTGCCCACAAAATTTAGAGATCGGCAGTTCCATGTTCCAAGTTTCCAATCGCTAGTCCCTTTTCGTCGCGTGGGTCTTTTCCGATTTCCATCCGAAATTTGTTGTTCGTTGTTTGTTGCTTATGTTTTTTGTAGTCACGGGCTCGCAAGGCCCGCAGCTAACCCCACAATTTCGCGGAAGGACCGTCGTGATGTTGCTGTTTTGGGTCCCGAACACCACCAGGACCTTGTTGCACTCCGCACGCCGCCCCTGACATGGAGAACATACTCTAACGAAGCCCCCTAACTCAGTCTGCATGCAACCAAAGCATCCACCGGGGTTGGGTACCCGATCTCCGCTAAGGTTGCTCGCACCCCAGCTAGCACTGCGGGGAGGTAGAGAATCGAAGTTGCAAACAAGAGGTGATATGACCACTACCCGAAGGTTGGGTGTATGGGGTCTCAAGTTGCACATTGTCTACCGTTCACTAGCCAAAATGTCGTCTACGTAGCTGTTGATATGCGACCGAATCAGCCCGGACCGTTGTCCGTCCAACCACCGCACCCGTTGTAGCTCACCGAGCCGAGCCCTTCGATGATCTCGGCTGCCTCTCAGTACCAGTCGTTCCGCTAGTGCACCTTCGCATGCACCCAGTTTCCAGGTGCAAACTCTCGTTTCTAGTCGTTCTCAGCAGCCGTCTCCATCTCAGGAAACGGTGATGGTGGTGGTCGGAAAAGGTCGAATGTGGTGCGCAATCGACGCCCAAACATCAGTTCTCTTGGATATTTTAGCTCGGTTGTTCCGCTTGGCGTCGACCTGTACGTTGCCAGAAAAACGTCGAGTGTCTCCTGCAGAGGCTCTCCCACTTCAGCCCTCGTTTGACGGATTCAACAACGCGTTTCGCTTGCCCGTTGGATTGCGGATAATAAGGCGCGGTGAGGATGTAAGTGATTCCGTTAGCTTTGCAATAGGACTAAAATACATCGCATGTGAACTGTGCAGCGTTGTTCGACACAATTACCATCGGTGGGCCAAGGCGGCGTGTGAACTTGCTTTGAAAAAAATGGATAGTGGTCCATGCGGTCGTCATCGAGTAAATCTCAGGCCATCGCAAGAAGGCGTCCACGATGATGAGAAAGTAGAGACCATCGATTGGTCTCGTGTAGTCGATGTCTATGCGTTCCCATGGTCTCGCTGATGTTGGTCAAGCTTCTAGTGGAGAGTGCGCAGGGGATTTGGCAGCTGCAGCACAGGCCAAGCACTGTTTAACTTGTTCCTCTACTTGCTTGTCGATTTGTGGCCAGTAGTCGAAACATCTAGCCAGACTTTTCATCCTTTCTATGCCCGGGTGAACGTGGTGCAGGCATTGCCAAATTCGATTCTTAAAGATTTCTGTCACCACCACTTGTTGACCAAAAAGAATGCAGCCCTGCGTCTAGGCCAGACTCTCCTTTCGGTGGTAGAAAGCCTTCACGTCCATGTTGTCGATTTCACTTGCACTGGTCGGCAACTCACCCTCCAAGTACTGGACCACTTTCTTGAGCACCTTGTCACGAGCGGTAGCAGTGGTGATCATCTTGGAAGTGACAGGTGTGCTGCCAACGGAGTTTACCAGGATTGCTGACATGTCGTCTTCGCGGTACACAGCAGCCGGTCGCCGAATCGATGAGTCTTAAATCACATTAGCGTACCCGAACTTCGCCGTGGGGCCGTATTTATTAATTTTATTTACATAGTATTCCGTCTCACGACATAACTTGACAAACATAATTCCTAAAATTCACTCGGTCCACGGCAACCGTTCTCCAATTTCTCGGGCACCCCACGTTCGCCAGATCACGCTCCACTTGGTCTAACCACCTCGCACGTTGCGCCCCCGCTCGTCTTGTTCCTACCGGATTCGTAGCGAACACCTGTTTTGCAGGACAGTCGTCCGGCATTCTCGCAACAAGTCCCGCCCAGCGTATCCGGCCAGCTTTCACCACCTTCTGGATACTGGGTTCACCGTAGAGTCGCGCGAGCTCGTGGTTCATCCTTCGCCTCCACACTCCGTTCTCCTGTACGCCGCCAAAGATGGTTCTTAACACTCGTCGCTCGAATACTCCGAGTGTACGCAGGTCCTCCTCAAGCAATATCCACGTCTCGTGCCCGTAGAGAACAACCGGTCTAATGAACGTCATATCCTGGTTACACTTCGCGCGAGGGCTAAGTCTTCTCGACCGCAGTTGCCGTGGGGCCGTATTTTATATCAAAGTCATAGCACACCAGAATGAGCCACATGCGCTACAGTCGGTTGGACTTGTGTGTGTCGGAATACCCTTTTATGATCCGGAAATGCGGAGCAAAGGCTGGTGATTCGATTTACCCGTACGCCTGTTCCGCCGGTATCAACGATCTCGAGGCGTGTTGAATCACTTACCTCTAAGCCGTCGGGGAAACGATGTCGGATCGTGGCGCCGATTCCGGTTTGCGATGCATCAGTGGCGACCACAATGTCCAATGCCGGGTTGTAATGGGTCAGGATCAGGTCAGATTTGAGTAGCTCTTTGAAGTGTCTTGAAGCTCAACTTAGCGTCTCTCTTCAACAGCAGATTGAGTGGCGTGCGCAGCTAGTGCATGTCCTTCACGTAATAATATACGGTGCCCAAGAATCAAAGCAGCTCGGTGAGATTCTTCGGCGGTGGTATCACACGATGGCACCTTCCCCGGGTCCGTGCGAATACCGTTGCGATCGGTGATGTGGCCCAGGTACTTCACCTCTGCCATGTAGGATTTACACTTTTCGATTTTGAGCCGAAAACCGAAATCTTGGATCCGTTGCAGGGTTTGTTCCAAATTTCGGTCGCGTTCAGAGCGCGTTAGACCGAATACCAGCACGTCATCGAGAAACGACGCTACTCCTTCCTGGACGCCGAGCATGTTTTCAACGAACTTCTGGAACGCCCCAGGAGCGGGTTTCCCTCCCGGCGGTAGACGCTTGACCTTGAACAGACCCTTGTGGTATACTCATCGTTAACTGCTTCTGCTAGTCTTCCACTTCTTCCATCTGTAGATAAGCGTCTGACAGGTCAATAACACTAATAGTTTTTTAGACTAAAATACTTACAGCCAGCCAGCTTTGCGAAGATATCGTCGGGTGAAGGAAAAGGGTATTTATTTGCCTCAAGGATAGCGTTTAATCCCGTTGAATAGTCCACGCAAATGCTGACCTCTCTCCGTCTGCATCGCGCTGAGCCTTTCGAACAGCCACTATGGGTGCCGCCCAGTCTGAGTAGTCGACCGGCTCCAGCACTCCCAATTTCTGCAATCGGTTGAGTTCTTTTTTTCACCAGTCCCTGTGAGTGGAAAGGAACTGGCCGCTTAAGCTTGAAAACTGGCTTCGCTCCGTCGATCAGATACAGCTGGACCTTTGTTTTTGTGCAACACTCGAGGCCCTTTTGGAACACCTTCGGAAAAATTGCTTTTAGTGTGGCACTACTCGATGACAAGTTATTGAAAGTTACGATTTGCTTGCAGAAATCGTTTATTGGAAAGTCGTTCGACCCAAAAGCTTCCATCAGGTCGCTTCCGAGACATAACACACGGAACGCTTGGTGGTGTGTCCCTCGGAACGTAACGTCACTGTCGAAATCCCACTCCAACGGCAGGGGTTTGCCTGATGCTGTGGCTACTTGAAGTTCAGTTGGAATAGTGTTTGGATTGCCGAGCAGGGAAAGTGAATCTTTCTAGATGATAGTATAATCCGATCCGCAATCAAGCTGGAGTTCTAACGGTTCGTTATTGATTAGAACTTCAATGAACTTGCGCCGTCCGATGACACATTTTGAGTTTCCCCTGCGGTTAGCTTGCTTCCTCTTGTGCTTTTTCTTACCGGAATTCGGTGCTGATTGTGATGCACCTTCACCGGGCACGGATGGTTTGGAGCAGCAAGCACAATATCCCTCTTTGTGCCCCACTTTGCCGCACATCTTGCAGGTGTGTTGAATATGTGCAGTCTGCAACAAAGTGCATTTGCCCACACTGCCAACACGGACGTTGTAGGCTTGTTTTTGTCGGTTTCTTGTTGTTTGATTTCCATTCTGGTTTGCCCGACTCGTGAGTACCGCTGCGAGATTGCTGAACTGCTTTATCGGCCACCTTTTGGATTTTCTATAACAGCAGTGTCGTGTTTCAGACTGTCCAAATGCTGGCACTCCAACAACAGCTTCTTGAGTGTCATCGGATCCACATCTGTCTTGCCTTCCATCTTTGCCAGCAACCGGGTGCGAATGTCCCTGTACTGCGCAGAGTGCAAACCAGCGACAAAAACCAGGCACTTACTTCAACTGGTCGGAAGTGACTGTCCGGATATTGAAATCTTCGCACACTTGGTTTACGATACTGGCGTACGTGTCCAAATTTTCCGCATCAAGCTTGGTTGTTTGCAGACACTGGAACCGCCGGAAGAACACTGACGTTTGATGCCCAAACATCTCTTTCAGTGTTGTCACCGTGTATTAGAACGATACGTCCGGTAGGTTCCTCGGTAGGATGTAGTTTACGAAAAGGTTGTGATCCATAGCTTTCGAACCAGCAGTCGCACTTTGTCGAAATCATCCAGCTTCTCTCCGCCCTTGGTAAAGGCTTCCTCGTGCCGGAAGTACCACTTTTCAAAAACCAGTCCGTCTTGAGGGTCGTAAACAAATTCCGGAATGGTGTTGGAAAGTGTTTCCATCAGGAACTCGATGACCTCGGGGTTGGAGAGCAGCTCAAAGAGAGCCTCCGGGGTTGAGTGTGTTGGTGAAACATCTCGCTATGGGCAGTGTTGCCCACATCTGATCCATAGGGATGAGAGCTACAAAATTTCGAGGGTGAGTTTCCCCCATCAATTTTCCCAGAAGGGTGAGAAATTTGTCCATGGCGTTTGGAGCGAGAGTTCATTGTCCTTGACGAATGGCCTTCAGTCGGTCGATGATGATTGGAGAAGGCTTACCGTTGATGTCGATGATAAAAAACATTCTTCCTTCGCCGAAGCACACGGTATGGACAGTTGAATGCTATCAAAAAGAGAAAATTTAACGAGTGCGAAATTATAGCTCATTTTAAAAGAAAAAAATCAAAATATAATATAAAAAACTACGCACTAATAAACATTTTTACTTATGGAAACTAAGTTTCCGAAACTTTGATAAACGAACATTTGCTGCTCCGAAAGTTTACTAGTCCCTTTATTTATAATCCACTGCCCTCATTCACTCCACTTGAAGGGTGCACAAAAAACCGTTCAAAAATTGATATCCAACTTCATTTTAATTTTTTAAATTAAGTTTGATTTGAGAACTCAAAATATACCACCCTGTCCTAACCGTGGGTTCAAAGAGCCGAATTTTATAGAAAATATAAATATATTAAAAAATAACTGTACCAATTCATCCCATTTTACGGTACTTACTCTAAGAAAATATTCTTTTGTTCTAAAAATTTAATGGTATGAATGAATCGCATAACGGGCCAGCACTTAATTTTTTTCTACACATATTTTATTTATCTAAAAATGCTTGGACAACGATCCTTTGAAACGATTTGTCATTTTAACCCTGCCCGTTTCCTTCGAGGAAACCAGAATCAAAATCAAAAGACTTTTTCCCCCTAGGTACTTTCATTCGGTAGAAGAAGTTTTTGTTTTCGGATGAAAATTTGGTGCTGCCGGAAGTTGCCACCAGGTAAAGGGAGCATCGCATCCCTAGCAGGAACGAGGGCCACAATCTCCCTGAAGCAGCTGAAAACTTATACTTTCACCCTTCCGGGAAGCAATTTAAATCCCAAACAAAAGCCCAGCAACCGATCCAAATGAGCCAAGACAGATCTGGGTGGGTTTCTCTGTGGGAAGGAGGGAATCTTCCGGGCTTTCAATTATAAGTGTATATATAAAGTTACAAACTTTCCGGTTCGTTAGTTCTAAGTGAAGGTTTTCTGTTTTTTCCCCTTTTCGTTCCAGTGCTACTGCTCCTAATCTCGCCGGTCCTGAGTGCTGACTGGAGTGCCAGCTGCCCGGCGAGCTGCATCTGCAAGTGGTCCAGCGGCAAGAAATCGGCCATCTGCAACAGTTTGGGCTTCACTTCGATTCCGTCTAATCTGAGCACGGAACTGCAAGTGCTGGTGCTGAACGAGAATAACATAGCGTACTTGAATCGGGAGGAGTTTACGGGCCAAGGGTTGGTAAATTTGCAGAAGATACACTTGCGGCACTCGCGAGTGAAGTATGTACATAAGGAGGCGTTCGTGAATCTGAAGATTCTAATTGAGGTGGATCTGAGTGAGAATGAGATTGAGTCCCTGGACAAGCAGACGTTTTCCGGGAACAATCGGTTGAGGATTATCAATTTGTACGATAATCCGTTGAAGGAGCTGGTGCCGGATCAGTTTCCGGTTTTACCGTACTTGAGGAACATCGATCTACATGGATGTAAGCTGACGAAGGTGGCCGAGACGGCGTTCTCGAACTTGGATCAGCTGGAGTATTTGGATTTGACCAAAAACCAGCTAGAGAGTTTGCCACGGTATGTGTTTAATCATATGAAGAACCTGAAGACGCTGATGCTGGAGGAGAATCCGTGGCGATGTGATTGCAGGTTAAGGGAGTTTCGTGGATGGTATCTGAATAACTCGTTGAACAGGCGGAGTTTGAAATGTTATCAGCCGTTCAGTTTACGGGGTTCCGCATGGGAGACGATAGAGACGGATCAGTTTGGCTGTACGCCTCATGTGGATATTTATAGGGACGCCGTGGACGATATAGGGGAGCTCGGTGCGAATGTCACGTACAAATGTGTGGCTTACGGAGATCCAGAACCGACGGTAACGTGGGATCTAAATGGACGAATTGTGGACGCAGATAATATGGTGCTCGAGCATGAGCGCTTGGTCAGTTATGATGGAAATGTTACCCTGTGGGCTAACCTGACGGTTGTAAATATCACCGGAAATGACCCCGGATACTACACCTGTACTGCCACCAACAAGATCGGGTTCGTGAGTAAAAACTTCAGTCTGATACTGCCTGAAGCGGTAGAGCCGGTGATTATAAAAACTCCGGAGACATTCTGGTACTTTGGACTGATCCTTGGTATTTTCGGAACCATCTTCGGGCTTCTCTCGTTTTCGGTGGTGATATGTCTGTGCAAGAGAAAGCTCAGAACCAGGCGGAGAAAGAAGAATATCAAGAGTAGTGTAAGTTTTAACGACCAAGAGAAGAAACTGCTCGACTTGAGTATAACGACCAACGAGCGGCAGGAGTTTAGTGCGAGTGATATCATGACTCCGTCGACCAAGACGGACTCAACCATTGCGATGGAACCGGTTCAGATAACCATCGAATCGATAGCAGCTAAACGGGAAGAGTTCCCTCTGAACGTTGGAGTTTTCCCTCCACCTCCAGAGTTTTGTTCTCAGATGGTTCCGAACCCTGCCTATGGGAACATCTTCATCTCCGTTTCGGTGACGCAGGACGCGCTGGACAATCCAGATCTGAACATGTACCCGGACCTACTGAACATTCCCAATCGATCCAAGGGTAAACTGATCCCGGTGAATGTGTCGTCGTACGCTACGCTACCTCGCAAGAACCGTCCAGCGTTGGCAGCACCCTCGACTAGCAGCAGTAGTCAACCGCCTTCGCTAACGGCGGTTCCACCTCCAACCATTCCCGTTCAACAGCTTCCAATGGCGGCCTCTACCAGTGGCGGCGGAACGTCCGTTATGGCCTCGATCGAGCCTCTTCAGCTGCAGGACAGTATCGTCAATTACTCGAACATCGAAGAGTCTTGCGAGATCACCGGCTTTGGCAGCACGTCTTCCATGTGTCAGGAGTGTAGCAAATTGATGAACGCATCCGGCAAGATGAACGTCCGGTTTAGCAAGGCCGACCTCGTGAACCGATGCGAGAACAGCTTCCCTTGCCTGAAGTACGACAACATGGGCCGAAGGTACACGGCCAGTGGCAATTCGACCCTTGCCCATCCCAACGGAGACTCTCAAGCAGGAGGAGTCATCATCGAACAGGAGAGCGTCTTCATGAAGAAAGAAATCGAACCGATTCCGGAAATTCCAACGCCTCCACATCCACCGGCAACTCCAACGACGGGTCCGGGACCCAGCCTCAGCCCCGGGACGACAACCATCGGCACGGCAGCCGTATTCGTTACCGGAAATGACTATGTCTCGCTGTAGTGTTCTCTGCTCCAATAATCCTGCACTCCCTACAAGCGTTAGACAGTACAAAACAAACGATTTAGGCGAAATTTCCTTAGTTAAAAGGATGAAATCAACTGAACCAACCCAACACTCACTGTAGATAGGAAAATCAAGAGTTTGAAACCTTTTTTTTAAGTTTTTTTTCCGATTGGATCGTGTTCTGAAGAGCTGAGTGAAAGTATTTCGATTAAGAGGTACACCACAAATCTTTGTTCCAGAAATAAAATGGCGCTTACAGGAATTTCTTCCACTAAACCAAGTACTCTTTCTGAGGGATTTGACATTTGTAGGATGCTAACCCCTTAAACATTGAAAGATGTACGTCTTGGAGTTCAGTTAATGGAATCTCTTCGAGGAAACATTAAGTTTCAAGTTGTTGAAACTCACCGTTTTGTTTCGGATCCTTCTGTGGAAATTAGGATCGGATCGTCCCGATCTGCTGCTTACAGACTGTTGCCGATTGCAGTAGAATCAAAACATTGTTTGTTTTAGTTCTCTACATGCTTTGGTCACTTCGCAATTGAACAATAGATCGATGATTCTTGATGACAGATGATGATGATAAACACGGGACAAATGTTGACATCATCACACGGTGAACCTGAACGACTCAAACTGAGTTCGTAGTAACTCAGCAGTGTTTCCAGTTTTTCTGAGTGGATAACTCAGAATATTTCCACAGACACAGCTTCTCATTTACTCATTCAAAAATGAGTACTTTCTCAGATAGGTAATATGATAAGTGGGGAGTGCGATAATAGTCATTGCAAATGAATTGTGTAGTCATGTAATTACTAGATTGACGAAACATGCATAACGATAATTCTATTCCATCACTAAAACAGGCATATTTCAACACATGGGGATCCTTTATTTGTGTACGATTGTTCAAAAAAAGGTTGAGAAACTAAAATCAGGATTTAAGATCCAGATCCAAGATCATGGTACAGGTTCGGGGATCAATATCATTATCCTGGATCGTGATCTAGAATCAGAATCCGGAACCATGGTCCAGGTTCAGGTTCCCGGATAATAAACATGATACAGGATCCTGAATCATGCTCCAGAACAGATCACTAAAATTATGATTCAGGATCCGGGTACATGAATAGAGAACAGTATCACAAACAAGATCCGGGATTTAGGATCCGGATTCAAAACCGGATTCAAAATCATAATCAAAATAAAGATCAGGATCTTAATCCCAGATCGGGATCTTATTCCAGGATCAGAGTTCAGGATGAAGATCCAGAATCTGAGTCCTGGTAATGATCCAGAGTCTGATTCCTGGAAAGGATCCAGGATTGGGATTGACATCGGCATCAGAATCAGGATAATATCAGGATCTTTATATAAGGTTCCGCATCAGAAAGCGGATTTTGAACATTATCCTGCTCTTTTTCGTATTAGAAATCATTTGGGAGTGAATCAAAATATGTAAAATGATTTTAAATTTTCACTGGCTTAGCTCTTCAGAACACGATTCCCTTATCGAACCACAAAGTGTGATACCGATTGTAACATTTTGGCAATGTTTCACAGACCGAAAAACAAACAAAAAAACACAAACCTTAAGAAAGCTTCTCCCCTCTGATAACGAAGAAATAAACCAATTTTAGCTGCAACACAGGTAGATACAAATTTTCCCCCTTCTACAAGTATCTTTTGTAGAAGCTAGCGAATCTCACCTTAACCAGTAAACAGTGAATCAAATATAGCCTAAACAAACTTACAAACAGAATTAAAACTCAGAAGAAAAAAAAACCTAACAGAAAAGTGTAGACTTACTTTTTCACCTTCAGCAGCGGCAGGAAGAATCGAGTAAAATTAAAACAAGCAGCAGTCAGTCAATCAGCGAAAAATCAAAAATAAATTACGAACATAAAATTGAGTCAAAAAGACCTGTAATGGATTGAATGCGTCAGCAAAAGGGGGAAAAAAAATTCCAACAGCAAATTCACTTTCCATATCCGCAGAGCAAAGTTCACAATGTGTAGCATTAACAAATTACAACTTTTCCTTCGATAACGTTATTAACACTGAGTCAAGGCAAGGCAACAAGACTTTCGAAGCAGAAAGTGATAATCCAAATTCAATATCCAAAACGCTTGATCTAGGACTTCAAACAAAGTGGAATGAAAGGGGGCAAAATTTGGAAATGGGGAAAAGACACAGCCCCAAACTCTTGCTGAGAGCTGCGCGGTCGAATTCAGGTGAATGAAGAAACGGCATGAGGAAGTGTGGCTAGCCAAAAATAAACTCCATTTCCCAAGTGACGAGTTTTGATGGAAGTTGACTGAGAGCACCGACAGAAAAAATTGTTCCCATCATCGAGTTTCTGAACCGGCTGAAGCCGAGCCAAGCCAAGCACACATATTTACCCATTAGGAAACTTTCTCATTCGAAACATTTGTAATAATGTGTGGATGGATGGTTTGGCGTGTTTGGTTTCCTGTGTAAGTGAGCCTGTGGGTGTGCGTTTTGTGTGTAGTTTGGATAATGTAGCGCTCTTGTGCCAACTCTGGACCTGGGTGGTCTCTGAGGGTGTAGGTGTTCATACACATGTTGATCTGGGGCTTGGACAGCGGGACCATCGGCGGCTGATGGAGGTCAAAACTAGACAGAAATTATTAATGTTTTTTTTAAATCTCGGACGCCAATTTTGTGAAATTTGAAATATATTCTCTGTGATAAAGGTAATGTTGAGAGGGTCCTAGGAGGAAGGATATCATCCGAAGGGTATAAGGTCGAAGATCGCTAAGACCTAAGGCTACTCGATTATGATACTCATGCTCATTTGGCCTAACAAACATTCAATCTCTCACTCATCTGGCCTCCCAGCAAACATGAAATCGTTACAAAAATGATAACAAAAGTCGTTTTCAATGGTGTTGCGAATCACAAATCCAACTGCATGATGAAAAGATCGTATAAAATGTTGTCCGAAGTCAGTTTAAATCGGATACGATAAAAAGTCCGCCATGTTTGTGAATTTTGAAATGATTTTGCTCCTAGTTGTGAGAAAATCATCGTAATGTTCTCTCTGCAACCAGCAGTGCATTCAAATGTCTGAAAATCAGATGAAAATTTAATAATATTATCCAATGAGAGAACTGGCAAATATTGTTGCTGGCAACGACGCTGGCTATGAGAGCAACATCTTGCACTCTCTTGCATTCTTCCGATAGTTTGTAATATGATTTTAATCGCCGTAATTTGTATGATTATAATTTTAATGACATGTGCGGCGGAATGAAAACTAGAGAGAATTTTATTTTATAGAATTTGAAAGAAAGGTGGATAGACAGGCATTAGTGCGCCAATAGGAGAAAGCTTGATAGGTGTTGAAATTTTAGGCTAGAGGGCATGTTGATGAAAAGCTCCCATGAATTGCTCCCGCCTTTGCTCTGCATTAGCTAACTATACATGAGAAACCCAGAAAGAGAATTCCCATGTATAGCGAGCCCAATGGTTTGAGAGCGTGTTTTCACGCACACTTCAAACGAGCAAAAACGTAGCAACCCATGGGCCTACTGAGCTTTCCTTATGCGAGAAACAGTTCTATCGACGTTGCCATTATTTCAGATTCGCAGCGAATAGTTGCTACTTGTCGATTTTTTCGCATTTCACATTTTATCTATTCCGCGTTCTAACTTTTTGGCCAAGTGTCAATTTTTGAACCGTATTTTTCTTGTTGTATTTTTTCTTTTGCCAATGATTGTTTGTAATATGATTTTAATCGCCGTAATTTGTATGATTATAATTTTAATGGCATGTGCGGCGGAATGAAAACTAGAGAGAATTTTATTTTATAGAATTTGAAAGAAAGCTAATGCAGAGCAAAGGCGGGAGCAATTCATGGGAGCTTTTCATCAACATGCCCTCTAGCCTAAAATTTCAACACCTATCAAGCTTTCTCCTATTGGCGCACTAATGCCTGTCTATCCACCTTTCTTTCAAATTCTATAAAATAAAATTCTCTCTAGTTTTCATTCCGCCGCACAAGCCATTAAAATTATACTCATACAAATTACGGCGATTAAAATCATATTACAAACAATCATTGGCAAAAGAAAAAATACAACAAGAAAAATACGGTTCAAAAATTGACACTTGGCCAAAAAGTTAGAACGCGGAATAGATAAAATGTGAAATGCGAAAAAATCGACAAGTAGCAACTATTCGCTGCGAATCTGAAATAATGGCAACGTCGATAGAACTGTTTCTCGCATAAGGAAAGCTCAGTAGGCCCATGGGTTGCTACGTTTTTGCTCGTTTGAAGTGTGCGTGAAAACACGCTCTCAAACCATTGGGCTCGCTATACATGGGAATTCTCTTTCTGGGTTTCTCATGTATAGTTAGCTAATGCAGAGCAAAGGCGGGAGCAATTCATGGGAGCTTTTCATCAACATGCCCTCTAGCCTAAAATTTCAACACCTATCAAGCTTTCTCCTATTGGCGCACTAATGCCTGTCTATCCACCTTTCTTTCAAATTCTATAAAATAAAATTCTCTCTAGTTTTCATTCCGCCGCACATGCCATTAAAATTATACTCATACAAATTACGGCGATTAAAATCATATTACAAACAATCATTGGCAAAAGAAAAAATACAACAAGAAAAATACGGTTCAAAAATTGACACTTGGCCAAAAAGTTAGAACGCGGAATAGATAAAATGTGAAATGCGAAAAAATCGACAAGTAGCAACTATTCGCTGCGAATCTGAAATAATGGCAACGTCGATAGAACTGTTTCTCGCATAAGGAAAGCTCAGTAGGCCCATGGGTTGCTACGTTTTTGCTCGTTTGAAGTGTGCGTGAAAACACGCTCTCAAACCATTGGGCTCGCTATACATGGGAATTCTCTTTCTGGGTTTCTCATGTATAGTTAGCTAATGCAGAGCAAAGGCGGGAGCAATTCATGGGAGCTTTTCATCAACATGCCCTCTAGCCTAAAATTTCAACACCTATCAAGCTTTCTCCTATTGGCGCACTAATGCCTGTCTATCCACCTTTCTTTCAAATTCTATAAAATAAAATTCTCTCTAGTTTTCATTCCGCCGCACATGCCATTAAAATTATAATCATTCTTCCGATAGGTACGAATCAGATTATGTCTTGAGCTATCTCCTTGTCTTCGGTTAGAGATCATCCTTATCAGTTTTTCATTTGGTTTTATAATGCCAGACTTCAAGACACTTTAAATATATTTCAAGCTATCCTCTCAACCCGTTTGATCACCTAGTTGTCCTCTCGATTCGCTTACAGGTATTTTTTCACATTTATTTCAAGCTGTCCTCTCGACCCAATTGATCACTAAGCTGTCTTCTCAACTCGCTCATAGGTGTTTTTTTTTCATATTTGTAATTCAAGCTGTCTTCTCAACCCACTTGATCACCAACTGTCCTCTCAATTCGCTTGTAGGTGTTTTTTTTATATTTATTTCATAACAGTTTCCCACGAGCTTTTATAACTTCGTATGTCAAGACACTTTACATTTATTTCAAGCTGTACTCTCAATACGCTTGATCACCAAGTTGTCCTTTCAATCCACTTTTAGGTATTTTTTCACATTTATTTCAAGCTGTCCTCTCGACCCAATTGATTACTAAGCTGTCTTCTCAACTCGCTCATAGGTGTATTTTTGCATACATTTAATTCAAGCTGTCCTCTCAACCCTCTTGATCATCAAGCTGTCCTCTCAATTCGCTTATAGGGTTTTTTCATATTTTTATTTCATGCTGTCCTCTCGACTCGCCTGATCACCAAGGTGTCTTCTCAACTCACCTATAGGTGTTTTCTTATATATTTATTTCAAGCTGTCCTCCCAACCCGCTTACAGGTGTTTTTTTTTTTCATACATTCATTTCAAGCTGTCCTCTCAACTGTCTTTATTACCAAGCTGACCTCTCAACTCACTCAAAGGTGATTTTTCATATTTTAAATTCAAGCTGTTCTCACAAAACCAGCTTGAATAGTCTTTCTCACAAAACTAAATTCTCACCTCGCTTTCTGGAGATTTGATCATAAATTATTATTTCTTTTTTTTAATTAATTTTCGTTGTTGATTTCTGGTTTCCGTTCAGAGTAGCCTTATTCCCCACTTGAAATCAAGTTTTGTTCACTTTTTGTTTTTCAATTAAAAATAAATAATTTTCAAACTCGTTTGAAAAAAGTAAAAAAAGTAAAAAGTCAACTCACCTATAGGTGTCTTCTTATATATTTATTTCAAGCTGTCCTCCCAACCCGCTTACAGGTGTTTTTTTTTCATACATTCATTTCAAGCTGTCCTCTCAACTGTCTTTATTACCAAGCTGACCTCTCAACTCACTCAAAGGTGATTTTTCATATTTTAAATTAAAGCTGTTCTCACAAAACCAGCTTGAATAGTCTTTCTCACAAAACTAAATTCTCACCTCGCTTTCTGGAGATTTGATCATAAATTATTATTTCTTTTTTTTAATTAATTTTCGTTGTTGATTTCTGGTTTCCGTTCAGAGTAGCCTTATTCCCCACTTGAAATCAAGTTTTGTTCACTTTTTGTTTTTCAATTAAAAATAAATAATTTTCAAACTCGTTTGAAAAATGTAAAAAAAGTAAAAAGTAAAAAATGTTGCAAAAATGCTGCAGCAAAATTTCTATTTGCCAGACCTAGGACATTCCAACTCGCACTCACCGCTAACTGTCTGACTGCCTACACGCTCGTGGCGAATTGCCCTATGTGCTGTCTGGGTATAATTCATCCACACAGACAGTTTGTTGATCACGAAAACAGATATCAAAAATTTACTTCCAATAGTCATTTAACGTACACAATTTGAATGAGCGCACAACATTTTAGAATTAAGTTTAGAATCCATCTCTTCAACTGCAATTTTAGCTCATGTCATGAAAATTCAGTTTTCCCGCCTACAATGGTAGCGTTTTTGATTCCTTTCCCTCTTCTCTACCAACCGTCGAACAAACCGGTCACCTAACCACGTCCTGGACATAAAACCAGAATTGGACCCCAGGAGTATTTGGTAATCTTCAAGGAAAAGCCCAGTAGAACAAAGAGCGATTCCACTGCCCCCTCCCCCCCCTCTCCTTCCATCGTGCCAGGCTAAAGTGTTGAAGCCTCTGAAATTGAGGCCATTGAAGAGTATGAGTCTCAAGCTTTCAAAATATACGGTAGCAATCGCTAGCAGAGCTGATTTCTTCAGTGGCTAGGTTTTTTATTATAACTTCGTTAGTTATCAACCACACTTACTGTGGCTGCACACATGAAATGGAGTCAAGACTATCAAAACGCGAGTCGAACACCTCTGACTTTTTGTGTTTTCGTCTGACATCTTCTGTGCCTGAAACATTTTGAGTCTGGAAACTGGTACCTAGATGCACTACTTCTTCCCCGCAGATTTAGCAAAGATCTGTCGACGGCTTTAAGAAGGTTTGGTCGACGTTTTCTAAGCCGAACATCTGCAAACATCGGGTTAACAGAAATGTTTTCACTACAGAATCCTCATCCTTATCCTACAGAATCTAGGAATTTCTTTAGTTGGTAACCACAGGTGGTAAATCCCGGTTTACGGATGGTATTCCATGGCTAGACGAGCCACCACGTCCCCCCAGTTTGCTACTCAGGGTTCATGGATACAATTGTAAGACTCATGATATACTCCGTGTATAGTGTAGGAAATAAGATGAGGATAAGTAGATAATCAGAATAAAATAGTTGAAGCAATCATAATTATAGACACCCCTATTTGATATTGCCATTAGCAAATTGATCAACCCTTCGAGATTGACAGGACAAGTCGTTGAAATGCGATATACGGCGAGCTACGGCGAGGAATCCTTGTGTAGAGGTGAAAGTTACCAAGAAGAAACGAGCACGAGGGAAAAGAATGAACAAGTCAGTTTAAAGACGAAATTCGTGGAGGAAGGTTCGCTTTGTGACAGAAAGCTGAAGCGAAGAAAAAACAGTCGGTCGGTTTTGACATATACTTCCTACTACCTCAACTCGACCTGAGGCCGCATACCTACTTCCTACCTCGAATATACGGAATGAACGAGATCATAATACTCATGCACGAGATTTCTTCCACCAAAACCTCTCATCCTTTCGACTCGAAGTCTGAACTCCCCTCTAGCGACTTAAGAACCGACATCTCCTCCCGATTCCCACATAAACCTCACCTCTTCGCGACTCGTGGTCTAATCACTCCTGTTACGACTCGAATCTGAGGGGTCGACTCGAGGTTTACGCACCCATACCTCTTTTCTGCACGACTCAAGGTCCGATCTCTCTTCTAGTGACTCCAGATCTGACCTCTCCTCGTAATGACTTGAGGTAACCTCTTATATCCCACCTCTTGTTGATTTAAAGACCTGACCTCTCGTCTTGAAACTCGAGACCCGACCTCTTATCGTGAAGACTCGGGGTTGGTCACTCAAACCTCTTCTCCTGAAGACTCATGGCCTGATCTCTCCTCTAACAACTCGAAGCTCGACATCCTGTCTTCAGGATTCGAGGATTGTTACCTTTATGCCCGTCGTGTGCCGATCGAGAGAAGGTTATCCTAGACTTGGACCTGTCACAGCACACGCGCGGGACTTAAGGCAACTACTCGGATGATTCCCGACGAAGACGTCATCTTACTCTGGCTCGAATGACTCACCCGGCGTCGAGAGCCACTCTACCCGTTGGTGTTCCCCGATCGTGGAATAACCCTTTCCCAACGATTTCCGTTGCAAAGAAGGTCAAGTCTTATCCCCGCAGCTTCGGTCGTTGGGAACCGCACTACTCAGATACTCCCCGGATACTCGCACGAATGCGGCGTACCCACGGCTTCCGGTACGCAGAAGATCTTTGTAGCTTTAAACCGTAGGGTCGGGCGCACTCTGCTCGACAGTCCCCCGTCGATGGGATCAGTCTACTCCAAACGTAGTCCGTTCTTCTTTTATCCCTTTGGCTAACATTCCTGGAACTTTTTCTGCCCATCGTGTGCCAGATCGAGAACAGCTGGCCATGGAATCGCGCTTGTCACGGCACACATTCGAGACTTTGAACGCTACAACAGTATTTACAAATAGTTTTATTAAGGCATTTCACTCATAAAGTTTTGTTTTGCCGAGTATTCACTTCACTTGTGTTGTATTAGTAAGAAGGGGAGCCGTAATCGTCGCGGCGACTCAACTGTTAGAGTTTGTTTGACTTGAGGAAAGGGAAAAGGATTGTGTAGGGTCGCTCTCGAGAACAGATTTCCGTCTTTGGTCGGTGGTGGCTTCCTGTAGCGTGGTTACGTATGCTACCGCAGTTATTGTCTTCCTGGCCAGCCTTCTTCGCGCTACAACAGTAATTAGGTGTAAATATAGACAGCTGTGCAACAGTCTGAAGCTGAACTTCAATAGGATTTATATTCGGAACTCCACACACTGGAGGACAACCTACGATTTCTGTGTAATAGACTGACAATCTGCCTCGACTACTTTCCATGGCTCCTACTCAATCTATTTTCGATGGCTCCGGCTTCGACGACCAACTAGTAGTATTTGATACATCTTCATTTTCCGGCCCAAAGACCACAGTAGCTTTTGTTCAACAACCTTCAAATGACTGTAGTTGCTGAACTTTCAGTTGCTTTGGTGCCACTCCTGAAGATCTCTCAGTTCCTAGTTTGACGAACTTTAAGTGACTTTTGATACGTCGTCGATCGAGTCAAACAATCTTTCATTTGGCTCCGGTTGAATGATTTCTGTACAATAAGCTTCCAGAGGCAGAGGCTCCAAATTTGACAACATTCCGTTTGCTCCAGCTCGATGACCTTCCAATTGTGGCATCCTACACTCAGAAAAATCCTATTATGTAGGCCATAAGATTCTCTTATGAAGTGGCGCCATAAGAAAAAATAATGAAATTCATAAGATTGTCTTATGATGGAATGAACTCAAAGGATGAACACCGGTTTCAATGAGGGGTTGTTACTTTTCATAAGATATTCTTATGGGAAAAGAAATGTCGCATAAAATTTAAATAATTCAAGATTATTTTTCGTTTTATTTTATTTTCTGCTTAGTTCGTATGAGAAAAACATTATGGTGACAATCAGCTGCCTTTCAACAACCGGTTTCATAAAAAAGTTTTATTGCGTCTCGGACCTTCGACTTCGCGCTTTTTGCCGGTAACCAAGCTGAAAAGTAAATAAAACATAAAATGTTTCTATTGAATTTACAAATATTTTCAACAAATAAATTTCAACTCAAACTTACCATTTAAAGAATAAAATCACATCAAAGTATTCAGTAAAAGTAGTAACTTTACAAATGGTGGGTGCTTCTGACGATTCCTTTGATTTCTTTTTTTATATAAGAACTCAAGGGAATCTTTCGATTGCTTTGATTTAGCCACATTTCCACTTTTTCACTTCAGCAATGGTACATAATCCAGTTCCTTACTACCCATTTTTTCATCACATAAGCAAAATCTCAATTTGACAATCTCATATTGTCAAAAATCAAGCAAATTCAATGGCTCATCAGGTTGTCAGGCTGAGCCTCGAAAAATCAGGCAAATCCTGAAAAATCAGGCACATTGGCATGTCTGGGCCTGATCTCTTCTCTTGCAACTCGAGTCCCGACCCCTTATCGTAAAGACTCGGGGTTGACCACACAAACCTCTACTCCTGAAGACTCGAGGCCTGACCTATCCTCTAACGACCCGAAGGCCGACCTTTGATCCCCAGGATTCAAGGTATGCTACCTTCGAGTGCCGATCGAGAGCAGCTTTACCTGGACTCAGGCCTGTCACAACACACGTACGGGACTTAAAAGCCCACTCCACCCGTGGGTATTCCCCGAATACCCGTGGATAACCCTTTCTCAACGATTTCCAATGAGAAGAAGGTAAGGCTTATCCCCGCAGTTACGGTCGTTGGGAACTGCACCACTCGGATACTCACCCAAAGTGCAACATCCTACGCACGAACGCGGCGTACCCACCGGCTTCAAACCTTCTCTAAACGTTTAGTTTATCAAGCGGACTGAAGAACGAGAGAAACTGCAAGAATGGAGGATACCAATTGCGCGACGCCCGAGTAGCGAGAGCTATAAATAGGCGGTGGTGCTCAACAGGGACAGTTTGTATCCAAACGTCAAGCGAGTAACATCATCTAGAGAGTTCCGAGAGCGTCTCAAGAAGAGAGTCAGGCACCAAAGAAGAGCAGCAGTGGATGTTGCTCGTCCTTATAAAGTATGAATAGTTACCAAAAGAGAAATGAAAGATGAACGGGGGACTGAAATGAAGAGAGAAGGTACGTGGATGATCACATAAATTGTGCTGCCAATGAATTAAACTGTGGCCAATTGTGCGGGAGAATGAGTAAATTTGAGTTTAAATGAGAAAAACCAGTGCTTAGAGAGTGTTAAAATTTGCGGAATGTTGCAAATTGTGAAGCAGTTGTGGAATTTTGATCATTACCACCCTAAATGCAAATAATTCTCTCTCTATTGTAATCCTCTGAAGATTAATCGTCGTCATCAGTAAGAAATTGCGTTCTCATTGCTCCGTTCCCACTCCTGTTCCGATGCCACAATCAAGCGACTTTTTACAGAGCCCTCCTAAGAAAGAGTTAACGATCACTGTGTTGTCAGTGGTCGATCGGCCTTGGCCTTCAGGCAGACAGTCCGAGGACCTGCCTCCACTGGTAAGACATCCACCAGGGGTGGTCTCGCCCCTGGTGAACGTCTCCACCAGGCGAAATGTCTGAATAGGCAAATACTAAATTAATGACTTTCAGTGGTTTCAGACCGACACCGTTCCTACAACCTGCGAATGGCTCCGGTCCGAAGACCTTAGAGTAGCTCTAGGACCTGTGTAGCCGATAATTGCGAGCGCGATGCTCTCTCGGCCGATAAGCCTTTCCCGTTCGATTATCTCTCTCCTTATTCCTTATCACACTGACACACACGACGGATGAGTTGCCGTCTGCTGCTGCGTGGGTGGTCGTCAGTTAGCTAACGGTCTACATCTGAATAACCATTCAAACGGTAGGTTTAACAAAGGTGAGACGGAAGGTCTAAATGCAAATAATTCTCTCTCTATTGTAATCCTCTGAAGATTAATCGTCGTCATCAGTAAGAAATTGCGTTCTCATTGCTCCGTTCCCACTCCTGTTCCGATGCCACAATCAAGCGACTTTTTACAGAGCCCTCCTAAGAAAGAGTTAACGATCACTGTGTTGTCAGTGGTCGATCGGCCTTGGCCTTCAGGCAGACAGTCCGAGGACCTGCCTCCACTGGTAAGACATCCACCAGGGGTGGTCTCGCCCCTGGTGAACGTCTCCACCAGGCGAAATGTCTGAATAGGCAAATACTAAATTAATGACTTTCAGTGGTTTCAGACCGACACCGTTCCTACAACCTGCGAATGGCTCCGGTCCGAAGACCTTAGAGTAGCTCTAGGACCTGTGTAGCCGATAATTGCGAGCGCGATGCTCTCTCGGCCGATAAGCCTTTCCCGTTCGATTATCTCTCTCCTTATTCCTTATCACACTGACACACACGACGGATGAGTTGCCGTCTGCTGCTGCGTGGGTGGTCGTCAGTTAGCTAACGGTCTACATCTGAATAACCATTCAAACGGTAGGTTTAACAAAGGTGAGACGGAAGGTCTACATCTGAACAATAGTTGGAACGGGAGGTCCAACAGACAAGGGTAAGACAGAGGTCTTATTTTGAATAATCATTGGATTGGGAGGACCACTTCAAGAGTGTTCTGAAGGTATACTTAAAAATTGAACAGCGTTGGGACAATGAGATAATTTATCTGGAACAGGATGTCTAGTACAAAAAGTTGATTTCAGCAAACCACTTAGTTGATTGGATTGGAAAATCAATACTGGAGTGTTCTGAAAATTCAGCTTAATAATAGACGGTACTGAGATCAATGGTTGTCTATAGCAAGAAGTTCAGAAAAAGCGAGGATTGAGTAAGCTGCATTGTTGACCGCAAGTTAGTCGATGTCACTTATACGTATGACTTCAAATTAGTTCAGGTCAATAAAACTTTGGAATCATTAATAGAGGCAAAATAAAAAAATGCGGAATAAACTGACACATTTCTAATGTGTGAAAGAGACTGTAAAAGAAGACTCTTGAAAATTGGGACACGTAGTCATTCCAGAGTCCTTTAAGTAAAGAAGTTATAAGTTTATGGCGGTTCATATACATATGCACATAAGCAGATAAAAGCTGTGCTCACGGAAATGGTTTGATGAAAGTTCGAGGAAACGGAATCAAATATGCGTGTGTTCACACATTCATAGTTTGAAATTTGCCTCAAAATCATTTTGTTTCTGTTTTTTTTTGCATTTTTGTGTAGGGGGGAGATGTGTAGCCGATAATTGCGAGCGCGATGCTCTCTCGGCCGATAGGCCTTTTCGTGCAGCGTTGTCAGATCAACAGATTTTAAGCATTCGTACGGAGCTACGGATCGCTGCTCAAAACCTCGAACTTTCAGCATTTCCTACGGATTTTCTACGGATTATTGAAAAAATGTCGACGAAATAAAATGTCATCAGTTTCATGTAGCCAAAATCAGTACATTTTTCGATTATCGTCAAACCTACGGACTTGAGCAGTTTGCAATCTGGCAACGCTGTTCCCGAGTGAATAATATCTCTCCTTCTTTCTTACCACACTCACACACACGACGGCTGAGCTGCCGTGTCGTGAGCACTTTCCGGCAATGCTATACAAACCGTATGCAGCACATCTCTCAGATTTCCCCTCAAATTTCCCCTTTTTTGACAGATTTAAGCTTTTTTCTTCAGATTTGAGCTTTCATCTCCAATGCTCTCAAGGCAAAAAAAGCTTAAATCTGAGGAAAAAAAGCTTAAAAACGAGATTCATCAAAACTTAGTTAAAAGATGTTGGTCACACGATACATAGACAAATCCTGTATCGTTGCCGGGACCTGGTCGTGAGTGGTCGTCAGTTTGCTAACGATATTCGGCGAGATAAGCCTTGAAGCAAACTTGCACAGGACCTTCCAAGGAACCAATTGGCAGATCTATCACTGGCTTCCTAGTCCCTAAATCCCTGCTAATCTATAAAATTTGTGTTCAACTCCCTAGTCACTCGCCATCATTTATAAATCTATTTTCTGTTGTAGATCTTCTACGTACTATTATCTTCTACAGGGGTTGTATAGTGTTGCTGTAATTGATTCCGTTCTCTTGATGATTAACTCTTAATAAGTTTTGTAATGCAATGTTGGTACCTAAATAGAGAAAAAAAAGTAGATAAAAAAAACCTGAATTCTCTTATAACAACAGTTAATAAAATTTGAACTTCAAAATCGTTTCGATCCAGCTGTGGTGCGGACCATCATCAAAAAGTCGCAAATTGTAGTTTAAATTACAACCCGTTTGATCACAGCTCAATGATCAACTGTGAGGCGGCTGCCTGGGAAGCTCAAGAAAGAAGAAAAAATACGATGCGTACCTACCACAGAGTCCGTCCGGAGTTTGCAAATTATTTTTTCACTCAATTTTGCGGTGGATGGGAAAAGTTTTTAAATCTACTTCGCCCGCTCGCAAACCATTTCATGGGGTCTCCACCAACCGTTATGGTATTGAGGTTGTGGGTGGGTATAGGGTCGACCGATATGTGAAGTTGCTACATGTGTTATGCTAAAAGGGCAAACTTTTCCTCGGTACATTTTATTCCATCTGAGTTTTTTTTTTTGGGTATTTTTTTCTTCCTTGGTTATTTTGGTTGGAACCAGCCGGGGTGTCAATATTTCGACTGTTGACGTGTGACATCAGACCGGGAGCTGAAACCAGGGCGGTGTTGTTGTGTGTTTTTCACGTATTTTAATAAACATACAGATACGTTTACGAACCGACGCTTTCGGAACATTATCAGCCAACACAGAAGGTAAACCGTCGCGCAAATATTAACCCATAACTACGTGGAGGGAAGTTGTTCACGCAAAAGGGAAACAGGACTGCGAGGAGAAAATGTTGCTATCATAATTTACACATCATTAATATGGATTGCTTTTTGCTCCACTTTGATGAAGGGTGCTCGCAAAATATACCTACCTTCATCTATGGACATTTGTTTGAATGTAGGTATCGAATGGTAAACTTGATCAATTAATAATAACGCGGCATATTGATTCGAGAGATTGCAAATATGTTCGGTGCCAACCAGTCTAGTTCAAACAGTGTTTAATGCCGTTTTAATTAGTTCAAAAGCTCATTTTTTAGACTGGTGCAAATGATCTCACTGATGATATCATGGAAAAATGATTGTTTTGGAATAACAAAAACCAATTCTATATCCACACAAAAATTTTTAAACTGTCGAGTAAATAGATTGATGTGCGAAAAAGATTTTTACATTGGTAATGTTTTATCAAAGGAATCGAAATTTTGAAACGCTGATTATAATTTTAAAATTCTTCCAGAATAGTTTGTGAGTCAATGTTTTCAGAATTTAGATTCAAAATTCAGAGTCAGAATTCAGAGTCAGAGTTCAGAGTCAGACTTCAGAGTCAGAATTCAGAGTCAGAATTCAGAGTCAGAATTCAGATTCAGAATTCAGATTCAGGGTTCAGATTCAGAATTCAGAGTCAGACTTCAGAGTCAGACTTCAGAGTCAGACTTCAGAGTCAGAATTCAGAGTCAGACTTCAGAGTCAGACTTCAGAGTCAGACTTCAGAGTCAGACTTCAGAGTCAGACTTCAGAGTCAGACTTCAGAGTCAGACTTCAGAGTCAGACTTCAGAGTCAGACTTCAGAGTCAGACTTCAGAGTCAGACTTCAGAGTCAGACTTCAAAGTCAGACTTCAGAGTCAGATTTCAGAGTCAGACTTCAGAGACAGACTTCAGAGTCAGACTTCAGAATCAGACTTCAGAATCAGACATCAGAGTCAAACTTCAGAGTCAGACTTCAGAGTCAGACTTCAGAGTCAGACTTCAGAGTCAGACTTCAGAGTCAGACTTCAGAATCAGACTTCAGAGCCAGACTTCAGAGCCAGACTTCAGAGTCAGACTTCAGAGTCAGACTTCAGAGTCAGACTTCAGAGTCAGACTTCAGAGTCAGACTTCAGAGTCAGACTTCAGAGTCAGACTTCAGAGTCAGACTTCAGAGTCAGACTTCAGAGTCAGACTTCAGAGTCAGACTTCAGAGTCAGACTTCAGAGTCAGACTTCAGAGTCAGACTTCAGAGTCAGACTTCAGAGTCAGACTTCAGAGTCAGACTTCAGAGTCAGACTTCAGAGTCAGACTTCAGAGGCAGACTTCAGAGTCAGATTTCAGAGTCAGAATTCTTAGGCAGAATTGAGAGTCAGACTTCAGAGTCAGACTTCAGAGTCAGACTTCAGAGTCAGACTTCAGAGTCAGACTTCAGAGCCAGACTTCAGAGTCAGACTTCAGAGTCAGACTTCAGAGTCAGACTTCAGAGTCAGACTTCAGAGTCAGACTTCAGAGTCAGACTTCAGAGTCAGACTTCAGAGTCAGACTTCAGAGTCAGACTTCAGAGCCAGACTTCAGAGCCAGACTTCAGAGTCAGACTTCAGAGTCAGACTTCAGAGGCAGACTTCAGAGTCAGATTTCAGAGTCAGAATTCAGAGTCAGAATTCAGAGTCAGAATTCTTAGGCAGAATTCAGAGTCAGAATTCTTAGGCAGAATTCAGAGTCAGAATTCAGAGTTAGAATTCAGAGTCAAAATTCAGATTCTGAATTCAGATTCAAGATTCAGATTCAGATTCCGATTTCAGACTGAAACTCCCAGACTCCAGCAAACATTTTTCAAGGGTTTTGTTAGTTTTTTTTTGTGTACTTCAAAACCAGTTAAAACAGAGGTTTATTCTAAAAATTGTTGCACAGAGATTTTCTTCGATTATATGGACGAAGAAATTTCAATTGAAAACACAAATTAATCTAATTTTCCGGAAGCTCTTCATTACAAACTTGACTCTTTCGACAGACTTGGAGACTGTTGATCAGCATCTACATTAAACTATTTCTCTGAACAACTCTGGTCCGGTTGTTGGCATACAGACAAAAACACACCCACGCCCTCTAAATCAAGCTGGAAGCTCTGCAGCAGCTTTGCCCAATCCACGGAAGTCAAATTCCATGAACTCGATGCGCCTGATTCTATCTCATCTATTTTTCTCCACCTCCACCAGTCAACTTGGAGCTACCAGCTGTTTTCGTTAAAACTTGAATCAACAACAACAACAGTGAGCAGCAACGAAATTTCAGTACAAGGTACAAACTCCACAAAACAACAGAGTATCTCAGGGGGGGTTTCCCAGGGAAAAGTTGTTGAGCCATTTTCAAGCTACCCTACACACACTTCCTCCCTTCATTCTTCTGTTTCACTTTGGAAGAATCCTGCAGAGAAAAATTTTAAAACTGCCAATGTTTTCCGGTTGGTCTATCCGCACTTTACCCCCACATACATGATGAGATTCCGTGTGTAAGTGTATGTACTTGTATGTGTATGTATGTGTGTTATTGTTTGGGTGCTTGCCAGCGAGCCTCCCAAAGCATCTTCGGCAGCAAAGCTTCCATAATCATACGATGACGGGAAATCATAATTAAAAATCCTGTATATATTAATATTAATTGAAACGAAATTAAGTTAAAGAAATAATCTAATATTTGACGAGAGGAGTTCATGTAATGAAAAGGCAGAAGACGGAAGTCAATGAAGCCCTCAGTGTGTGTGTGTGTGTGTGTGTGTATTGGCATTTGCTAGATAGGAAGCGCTGGGGAGCTCGATGATTCCTTCCTACAGCACAGAGCAGCTCAGTGGAAAGTTATTAAGGGAACATGTTCTACTTCTAGGGATTTTTTTCTGCTTCTTTTTCGTACTGTATTTCCTGAATAGATTCTTTGCGTTTGTTACAAGACAGCAACCTACTGTTGATACAACCGAAGACGTTCGTTGGGAAAGTTGTAAATTGTGTGCTTCCAAAGCCATAGATACCCATATGGATATCAAGATACCTATTACACATTACATACTTTCAGACACTTTCGATACTGATAGTCTCCTAATTGGGAAAAAACAGCTGAACGTTATTTCAATATTGGAGACAGGAAAGTATAGCTTAAATTGATATACATATTTTGCTTTTTTTTCAAAAGACTCTTTTCATATTTAGGAATATTCCTAGAAAAAGAGCAAAATTTTTTGAACTTGTATACCTCTCCAAATTTCCGCTTGTAAAGTTTTACACACTCCACACCTCAACGATGACGATGGAAATCATGCATGCGATGACTAAGGCTTCACCTTCCAAAATAATCCTTTAGGCACTAGAAACCCTTGGGCTTCCTAATTTGGATAAGTTGAACTCTATCTCTAAGAAGGAGATAGAAATTACTATCGAGCTCAGGCTTTAGACGGATCTTGAGAGTTGAGGTACGACTCATAAGAGCCAAGCGGGACTACTCAGGACAAATTCGATGATTCCACGACGATTTTACTCCAACCGTTTGGGCGCTCATTCAAGCAGTGCCATACTATGTAAATCGTGTTTACAGCGACAAAATTTCATCGAATTTCATCGCATTTGTACAAATGTTGTGTAGTCTGTGGCCCGCTTAACCCTCATCCGCATTAGAGTGTCATTTTGACACTATTGCAAGTTTGAATGCTTGTAACTTTTTTCAGAAGCTTCAAAAAAGAAAAATTTCTTCGGGGACCCTAAATGAATTCAAAAGTTCTTTAATATTGCATCTTTACTTTATTTATGGACGAACCCTGGAAGCCTGGACAAAAAAACTCCCTTTTCCGACTTTTGGTGTCATTTTGACACTCCAAAAGTAAAATCTATTTAATTCGTTTGAATTATTTTGAACTTCATATAAAACTTATATCAATAGAAACCTTGTAATTTCAGTAAAATATGTTTCGAACATTATATACAGCTAAAGTTACAAATTTTCTCGTTATTCAGCATGAAAGGAAAAAAATCCGAAAAAAACATGCCTTACGAAAACTGCTGTAGTTCATATGTTACACATCTTAAAAAATATTTGCCTTATGCATATGAAAGCTGAAGTTAATGCCTATATCATGAAGACAAGAAATATTTTTAAAAATTTTTTTTAATGAAATGGTCACAAAAAGTTCAAAAAAGTGGTCTAAAAACCTACTTTTCATTCGATTGCTAGTAAATACTGTTCGAGCGATGGTAGAGTTTTGAAAAAAATATGACTACAAAATCTATTAAAATTCCAACATTTTGCTGTCTTTAGATTTTTGATGCAACAAAAATTGAATATACTGGAATTTTTCAAAGTTCACTACTTTACGCGATTTTTTTACAAATTGAAATATCATCTGTTTTTGTGGTCCACTGTCAGTTTGTACCCGGATTATCAGTGCTTTTACTTTGTTTGGACCAATCAAGAGTATATTCATTGGAAAGCACATTTAATCTACATTCTAGTGAGGTGCTACAATTCACGCTGTGAGATTTCACAAAAATATGAAAATTATAAACGTAAAATCATTCCTGAATTTCTAGAACTACAAGCAGCGGTCCAGCGAAACGTGTTTGTTTGCTCTCCGAGTAGGTACGGTGGGTGGTTATTCGGGCAGAGAGCGAAGCCGACAGACCAAGAAATGCACGACACGCATCATTATTTCGTCTGTCGGCTTCGCTCTCTGCCCGAATAACCACCCACCGTACCTACTCGGAGAGCAAACAAACACGTTTCGCTGGACCGCTGCTTGTAGTTCTAGAAATTCAGGAATGATTTTACGTTTATAATTTTCATATTTTTGTGAAATCTCACAGCGTGAATTGTAGCAACTCACTAGAATGTAGATTAAATGTGCTTTCCAATGAATATACTCTTGATTGGTCCAAACAAAGTAAAAGCACTGATAATCCGGGTACAACCTGACAGTGGACCACAAAAACAGATGAAATTTCAATTTGTAAAAAAATCGCGCAAAGTAGTGAACTTTGAAAAATTCCAGTAAATTCAATTTTTGTTGCATCAAAAATCTAAAGACAGCAAAATGTTGGAATTTTAATAGATTTTGTAGTCATATTTTTTTCAAAACTCTACCATCACTCAAACAGTATTTACTAGCAATCGAATGAAAAGTAGGTTTTTAGACCACTTTTTTGAACTTTTTGTGACCATTTCATTAAAAAAAAATTTTAAAAATATTTCTTGTCTTCATGATATAGGCATTAACTTCAGCTTTTATATGCATAAGGCAAATATTTTTTTGGACGTGTAACATATGAACTACAGCAGTTTTCGTAAGGCATGTTTTTTCGGATTTTTTTTCTTTCATGCTGAATAACGAGAAAATTTGTAACTTTAGCTGTATATGATGTTCGAAACATATTTTACTGACGTCACAAGGTTTCTAGTGATATTAGTTTTATTGTAATCGGTTATATATAAAAAGAGTTATGACGATTTTAGCTTGGAGTGTCAAATTGACACTCCTAGTGCTGATTAGGGTAATGAAATCTAATGCGGATGAGGGTTAAGACGCCGGGCGTACATCAAAGAGCGATGAAGAAAACATCAAAGTGAGAGGAAACATATGCAGGGGAAAAGCTGTAGAGCAACTCAGAGGGTTTTTCTTCGTCCCAACAAAAATAAGGGGAAGCAAAATCGTTGGGTGATGTTTGTTGGCTTGTACATAGATACCTATAAATTGTTGCCCTGCTATGAACAGGAGGCTGCAACGTTACACGATTTGTCTATGTATCGTGTGACCAACATCTTTTAAATAAGTGGTCGTGAATCTCGTTTTTAAGCTTTTTTTCCTCAGATTTAAGCTTTTTTTGCCTTGAGAGCATAGGAGACGAAAGCTTAAATCTGAGGAAAAAAGCTTAAATCTGTCAAAACGAGGGGAAAGATAGGGGAAATCTGAGAGATGTGCTCCATACGATTTGAATAGCGTTGCCGCCGCCTGGCTATGAAGAGCGAGAAAAACTTGCTCTTCGGGATGTGTGTTTGGAGATCTCTTTCTCTCACAGCTGAGCTCTTAATCGAGCACTAACATTGCTCAGCACTTGGCTTCGGTTTCACACGATAACGAGTGTAGAACGCTTCAGGAAAAGTGAAGCGCACTCAGAGCCAAAGGGAACTACTGTGAGATGTTTACGATGCGCTGGCTTATTTGCGAGGAGAAAGTCAACCATGGACATCATGGTGACCATTTAGGGTTGTCTCCCCGGGAGTAAGATAGCACATCGTGTAAATTGCACGGGTGGGTGGTAACCAAACGGGATCTTGCCATGCCAATCGACGAATCCTATCGAGTCTTTCGCTGTTGGTAGAGTGGTAGGGTGCCCAGACTGGTACCGCATATTCCAGAACACTGCGTACCAATAGCAGAAAACTGTTTTCAGAGCATACGGGCCTCTAAGCTGATTCCGACGCAGCAAGCCGAGCAAAACAAAGGCTTTGGCTGCGGTGGTCGCGTTGTGTTAGACCAGGGGTTTTCAGATCGTGCTCGGCGGAGCACTTGGTGCTCCGCGAAGCTTTTGAAAGTGCTTCGCGACGTACGCAACGCAAATCATAAACCAACATTGAAAAACTCAGATTTTTCTATCGTTTAGTTTTTATCGAAACATAAAAAAAATATTTACAGGGTATATAGTACGAGTGAATGAATTTTGTTTACTGGCGATTAAAGCCTAGTCCAAACTCGACAACTTGAACTTCGATTTCGGTGGATGAGACTTGTTTTTGGTTGCTGTTCGTTCAATCTTTAGTGAGCAGAATGCCAACACACCTGCAACTGGTGATGCATCAAATGCAGAACCTCTATCGATGGTCGTTGAGCTGGACCTGGAGGAAATCAAAGAACCTCAGCCGGAAGATGTATCCAACGTCAAGAAAGTTTAATGCGCTGCAAAACACTCTTTGAAAAGGCTGTTCTTGCGTCGTACTTTGTGAGTTACCGAGTTTCAAAAGCTGGAGAAGCGTATACTATTGCTGAAAACTTAATCAAACCTTGTATTCAAGAAATCGTTCGTGTCATGGTTGATGATAAAACAATGGAATTGGTAAACCCGATTCCTATGTCTGACAATACGGTTTTCGGCAAATTTGTGAAATGGCTGGAGATATTGAAATCATTTTGATTTCTCGATTGAGAACTTCAAAATTTGCCATGTAGCTTCACGAATACACATATGTGGCAGGACTAGCAATTCTAATGGTATTTGTCCGCTATCAAGGTTATGAATGTTTCGAAGAAGATTTTTTCCTTTGCGAACCGTTGCCATCTTTCACAACGAGGGCTGACACTTTCAAGCTAATTGATGATTATTTATGTTGCGGACACTCCATGGGGAAATTGTATTTATGTATGTACGGACGATGTGAAAGCTATGGTTGAAATACTGCTGGAGTCGTTGCCAAGATCAAAGAAAATACCAATGGTTGCGGTAGTAGTCATTGCATCCTTCATTGAAATGCACTCGCTCTGAAGAACTATCATCATCTTTGAAAGAAGTCTTGGACGAAAGTGTAAAAATAATCAACTTTATTGAGGCTCGACTGGAAAATTTAAGGTTATTGAAGGTGTTGTGCGAAGAGATGGGTAGCCAACATTTCACGCTACAGTAATACCTCGATATAAAGCAACCTCTTTTTAAAGCAACCTCGATATAACGTAACCCAATATAAAGCAACTTTTGTCTCTATATAACGTAACTTTTAAAAATGTTTCTAATTTGAATAAATATGTTTAATTTCAATACTTTTTTATCATAAAAATATAATACTGCCATGCGGTAAATTCTCAGAGGCATAAAGAGCGAATGAGCGCAAGCGTTGAAAATGTTTCTCCGGTACTTTCAGTATTGTGATAGTCGCTTTTGTGCTTTTAAAAATCCAGCCTAGAGCATGTATCTCCATTCCAAAACTTAATGACTATATTTGCACCTACAGATAAATTGCTTAAGCTGAAGTGAGGTTAGGGTAGGCTTTACTTTCAGAAAAAACGGGACATTTCACGGAAAAAAGCGGGACATAGCCGAAAAAGCGGAACTCTTTAAAAAAGCTTAATGTTAAAGCAAAAATTATACGTGATTTACCATCAGCCATAGTGGTTCAGAGGAAGTACACTGAGGTTTTTTGCAAAGTTTTTTTTTCATATTTACATTGTATTGATTGAAATATCTTCAAGAACGGTTAGTTCCTGTAATGCTTGGAACTTTCAAATAAGTTTTTATGATTACTGAAAGTTGATCAATCACTGTACAGACTTCTCTGTCATCGCGAATGCACGGATTTTATCACTTGCTATGAAAATAACAAAGAAACATTTCTGATGTTTCTGAGCCGTTTTGAAAATACACCCTCTTTGGGATTTTCGTTTGGTTTTAATCGCCTATCATATCAGAATGTCATTATTTGGTGACATTTATCACAATTATTAAACCTCAAGGAATGCATTGAATTAGTAGCTAAAAAAACAAAACTGTCTGCAGATGGCGCTTTTGGGCATAGCAGGAGCGAAGCCAAGATTTTTAATGGTAAAAATTATTAAATTTCTATACATCGCATTTGTACAAATGTTGTGTAATCTGTGACCCGCTTTAAATCCGTACAAATAGAATTTAGAATCAACTTTTTCACATTTACAATCACTATTGATGCTCCGAAGGACCATTTTAAGTAGTGCTTTGATATAACGTAACTTCAATATAAAGCAACGAAAAAAAAAAAAATCGTTGCTTTATATCGAGGTATTACTGTACTACTAAATACCGAAGTTCGTTAGATATCTCGTGGAAAAACGTTTTCCCGCCCGTTTAAATTAAGATCGAAACGTTTTTAAGCGATATTAATTTTGGATTGGGGGTCAAATGGAATGATAATCAGAGCCCCTTCGAGTAAATTTAAAGCTTAGTTCTTTTAGAAATGGGACACTTTCTATCGCTAATAACTCTTTAACTAGTAATCGGACATTCAAAATTATGACAGCGTTTTGTTGCCTGTAAAAAGTACTATCTGACCTATTTTTTTCAAAATTAAAAGTTTACGCGTTTTTGAGATATTTACAATTCAAGAGAAAGAGAAAAAAATAATTTTGCACAGTTTCCTTCAAAATCCATCATTATCAAATTGATAGCTGAACAAACCGTTGATTATTCAAAGAATAACTGTGTGTGAGTGGTGGAATAGTATGCAAACACTGTCAAAAATGTCTCCAAAGTTCAAATCATGCATTGGAGTGAAGCACGTGATCAACAACTACGGTTAAGGGTCATCAAGGAAGTCATGTCTCATACCAGAATTTTTATTTTTAAGTAAACGAAGAACTAAGTTTAGATCGCTGAAATGTCCAACATTTTTTTCTCTGAGAAGCTCAAAGTGTTGCCTAGTAATGAGTGATTCAAACCTAACCTTGAACATCCATTTTTTGCTAGTTTCAGAGCTCGTAACCTGTATAGCCAGTACCGAGGCTATGGGACAGATGATTTCTGATGAACGCAAAACTTATGAAATACCCTATTTTAAAAAAATCCAGCGTTTGAATCCTATACCATGCCTGCTCGTGGCAAGGTCCCGGGTATATTAAAGTATGTATTTTCTCGTTATTTTGTACAAAATATAATTATTTGCCAAAATTCTTCTCCTGTGGAAAAAAACTACAATTTTCAAAACGAAAATTTTTATTTTCGCTGTTTTTAAAAGCCTTAAAAGAGCAATCTTGAATGTACCCTTCGCAACCTACGATCTATACTAACCGATTATACTTTAAGTTCAATCTCATGATGGTTTGACTTCGTTATTGTCAGATTTTGCCAGCAGAAATTCCACTTAAAACGCTCGAAAAGTGGCTCAAAAATAATGAAATTTGTTAATTCCGAAACAGCTGTATTCACTAAATTGCCCTCAGTTTCTTTTAAAAGAGAAGTATTGGACCGAAAAGTAGCGGAAATTGAAGGAGGAGGATGTAGCCACTTAAAAAACAAATAAGGCGAAATATAAGTTTGAAAAACTGATCAATATCATGACTGAAAAATGTGTGCGCGGGCCGATGGGAGGTATAAAGAATAAAGTAGAGATTTTTCTTACAAAAAACGATAAATATTTTTTTTTCAAATTTTTTCATGAATTATCATAAAATTACTTTCATTTCATTCATAGAAAGTATTTTGATCAAACGAATGGTTTTTGAGATACACGCATTCGTAACTGTCCCATTTCTAAAAGAACTAAGCTTTATTTGGCTGACATTTTTCATAAAATGAATGACAATCTTCGATTAATACAACCAAATCATGGCCTTCAAGAGAAAAATCAAATGTTGGGCAGATTCGCTCAAAAAGCGCAACCTGGACAGCTTTCCAAATTTAAGAAGCATTCAATCAGAAATAACCTCGAAGTTATCATCCAAAAATTTTCAAAAATTCAATGAGCATTCGTTGGGATATATTTTGACAATCACAACACTTTTCAATGATAACATTTTTTGTATTCCTTGATGCAAAGCTGAACATAGTTTTTTACATAGTTTTTTCGCAGGATTTGTAGAACAACTTTCAGCAATATTCCAATTTTCCACAACTTATTTATGTGAGTCTGGATTTTCCACATATCTCGCGCCGAAGACGAAATTCCAATCTCGACTAAACGCGGAACCAGACGTCAGGCTACATCTGACAAAAATGTAACCAAACATGCTACAGCTTGCAAAATTGAAGAAAGCGTATTTTTTTCTAGTGAAATCATAAATTTTTGATTACACATATTTTGTTGATAAAAACAAGACTATTCAAAGAGTGCAATTCATTACTGATTTTATTAACCACGATGACAAGACTCATCTTATTTTAACGATACTATCAAGTTTTCAAAACTAGGGTTTTTCATTCGTTCAAAAATGCAGCTGCTTCGCCAATATTTTTATCTTTAAAAAGTGCTCCGCCAAGCAAATGATCTGAAAACCCCTGTGTTAGACAAATGAGAGCTTTTGTTTGAACGTTATTCCGAGGTCTTTGATGAAGGTTACTCTTTTTCGAGAGAAGTGCCACTCGAACCGTAGTCGTAGACAACAGAGGCTCTGCTTCTGAAAAAGGTTATACAATTACACTTTTCGGCGCTAACTTTCATTCCGTGTAATCCGAACCATACTAATAATTGGTCGATGTCCTTCTGTAGCCCAACATAATCCAATATCCAGTCATTGCAATGGTCCGATAGATTTTAAGATCAGCAGTTCCGGTGACTGAAGGAATGTTGCCAGGTCGGCGATAAAAATTACGAAGATAAGTGGTCCAAGATGAGTACCCTGCAGAACACCAAACTGCAAGTCGAGTACGGAGGAGTGAGCTTTACGAATGTTAATAAAGCCTTGACGGTTCAGCAGATATGAATACAGCCATTTAGTTGCTCACTCGAGAAATTCATACCGATCAAGTTTTTCTCTAACGATTCTGTGAGGTACTTCATAGAATCCACTTACAGTTTTTTACCTGCTTCTGAATACAAAGGTCATTTAGGCTTGTCAAGGTCCTTTCTTGATGAACCCATGCTGGAAATCGGTGAGTATTGGAGTGGCTGCTGAATAGATTCTCTTCTATATCAGGACTTCTAGCACTTTGGAAAAGTAGCAAAGAATCGATATTAGCTTGTAATGCTCCACACGATGAGCATTCCCAGACTTATGGATCAGTGAGATTGATGCGATTTTCCACGTCGTATGCGATGTTGGAATCCCATCAGGCCCAGATTCTTTCGAGGGATCTAGAGCATTAAGCACTTCTTCAGTGAAAACGGGTTGCGGTAGACTGATGTTATAGCTAGGTAGTATATCAAAATACACATTGGTATATACAATCAGGAGTGACTGAGCTATACACGCTACTAAAAAATTCGGTAAACAAGTCAGCTGACTCTTTGAAGCGTCTAGACGATGGAAACTGTAAGTAAGGCGGCGGCTATTGATGTTTTCCCAGAATGTCAAAGCATCTTGTTTCACGTTGCGTTCGATATTAGAAAGGTATTGGTTGAAAATAGCCTTGCGAAGAGTCGATTATTCAATATCTAGCCTTGAGGGCATTGATTTGTCATGGTTCGTTCGGTGTCAAAAGTAGCGTTTAAGGGCTTTGCGAATGAGGTTGCGGTTCCCCCGTAACTCAGAATTCCACCAAGGGAGCTTGTAAAGCTGTTGCCGGTGTAATCGTTGAGGCAGCGTGTGAATGCGCAAGACTTCCTAGAGAAGATCATAGAAGATTGATACAGCTACATCGATCTTCAGATCTTCGAAAAGTATTTGACAGTGTGTTTCCAGCAGCGTTTCCATAACACGGTCAGTATCACAGCGCATAAAATCAAGTTTTAGTCTATGTGGGCTAACGAGATCCGTAAGCTCGTCAGAAAAATATTCGAGCAGTAAAGCAGTAGAATGATGATGTCGGTCGGTATTTAAAATTGCGTTTGGAAGGTGTAAAAGATCAGCTGAATCGGGTCTATTCACAAACAGAAGGTCTAGTAATCTACCGTTGGCGTTTGCAAACGAATTATCTGAGACAACCCGCAGGCTACCGTTGATTCGATGACAGCAAACTCCGCTGGTAAAAATCCATCTGCATCCTCGTCGAAGGTCCAAAGCAAATTCGTTAGGTAGTAATCTCCAGCTACGACGATAATATCATTACTACTAACAATATTCATCAGGAAGTCGAGAGTAGAAATGTAAGATGCTTACAGAGCAGTTTCGCTGTTAGGCATAAAATAGGCACAGCAGGAATAGACACTGTGACTCCGATCTTTGATCTGCACAAGAACTTGCTCTCGGTGATCACAGCCCGTTATTGTTACCAAGGCTACGTCTATACCATGTCGAACTGTAGTTAACGCATCTCCTTTTAGGCTTAAATTGCTTGTATTGGCATTTCTATCATTACGGTAGATCTTATAGTTAGAGGCTAGTTCACTGTTGCCTATGTCGTTCTACTTTGCCGGAAAACACCTGAGGAATGCCTTCCCAAGCGTCAGTTGGGCAGCGATTGCATCGTCGCTTATCCGGATGAGGACCTGATGACATTTGTAGGATAGTGGATTGCTACTTCCATAACCTCCAACTACAATATATGTCCAGCGATGGAGTTCAAACAGTGGATGTCTCAGCAGGGGTTCCATCAGTAATCGGCTCAATACATCATCTACGCTGAACTTTTGCGGATAACTCCACAGAGAAAGTGTAGCTACTCGCCACTCTGTAGCAATCAAAAAGTTGGAAAGCTGGAAGTGCTCCTAAAGCATGCGACTGCTCATCACAAATGGAGCTGATGCAGATCACCCAAACCCCAACTCTGCTTAAACAGATTCGATTGCAGTTGGATCTGGCGCTATTGATTCCCAGAGCGCAATCAAGTGCCTGGGTACAATGATGGCTTCATACGTGTAATGCGTGCTTAAGAACCGCAATTCCAATAATTGCCATCACGTGGCAAGTGTGTCCTCTTTCGTTCTGCGATATGATGTGGCAACTCGGAAGGCAGCCTTGAACAGGTAGTGCAACCTGATAAAGCTTTGTTGCACGGAGCGCCTGTTGAACCTGCGGTTGATCAAGGGGCATTTCTTCTGTAGCAGCTTGCGTTGTGGCGAGCGCTTATCTCGGTTTAGTTGGAGGATGATGTCTTTTGTATATAACAATAACAGAGACACGCGTAATGAACGGAGGCACGCTAGAGATTCCTCGATAACCAATTGGCGGTCGGTGGACCCCTCGCTTGATCGCTTGATGGATTGAAAATATGGTGATGTGAATTTCTACATGACACAGCTACTAATTAATCACGGATGCTCCATCGCGTAATGCCACCTTTTTCGACACATGGCTCCTCAACTTACTCCAATTTGAGTGACACAGTCGTGGCGCAGAAGGACGTAGAGTTCAGCTGTCAAAAGTTCGAATGGGTACGTACGCACAAGGTCGCAGCCTGTAGAATCGACCCGATAGTCGACAACATCGTGCAGAGGATGTGTGAAGATGCCAATACTTGGAACGTGATTAGCGATGGATGTAGAATACCTCCACCATCGCAGAATATCTGAGCCAAACGCATGCTCTCTCAACTGAAGCTGCGGAGATAAGACTGAGTCTTCTCCGCAGTCAAACTCGTAGTAGAAGGGTACTCACGTCGTGGAATGCTCTCGAAAAGATTGGCTTAAAGTTATCGGTAGGTGAATCACTCGAGCCGGTGTAGGATGGCTTCTTTGTGGGGAATCAACCGAGTAATACCGTAAATTCCCGGACGTCAGCTGTGACGTGGGCCAAGCGAAATTTATGACGACGAGTCTGTGGGATATACGTTGAAAATAATGTTTTATTATTTATCAGTTACACACATATACTTTCGTATTCTCGTCGTATCCCACTCTCATTCTCTCCCACTATAAATCGGGCTTAAAACCGTTCGGCATTCGATCGTCTAAACGAACTGGGACATCTCTGGAAACCACGCAGCCGATAAGAAATGTCTTCGAATCGGGAAAGTGGAATCACGGCAGGCTCTTTCGTGGACTCTGATGCGGGTCTCACGGAGTCTTTCTCAATAGATGATTGGCGCTTGAGCACTATGTTGAAAGTCTTCATTATGACACATTGCGCCGTTAAATTTGGCTTGACCGTCCCGTAAATGTTGGACTTGATCTTCATAATTGTTACCAGTTGAGTCAGGTAAATGATGATCGAAAACAAAGAAATTACGCAGATATATAGAGCCTCAAGACACTACTTTAGTTTGCTGTTTCCTCCTGAAGAAGGTTCGCAAGGTTCGCAATCCGAGCAGCATTTTCGGATATGTTGTGACTGGTAAGGTCCATTACATTTCAGGGATTGGTGACCAGAGTCCTAGCATTTGAGGTGGAGCTTCATCTGCATAGATATCTAAAGTCTTCCGTTTGCATTTCTATGCCTCACGGCTGTTAGTTCCTTTCTAGTATCGTTTACAAAGAAGAGTGCTTACTTGGACTGCTTCGAAGTGGTGGACTCGTTGAAGTTCTTGAAGTTGAAGTTGAATATCTGCGGTAGACCTCGGACCACTTTTCTCTCAGCTAGTGTATAGTTTTAACGACCTTGTTGAAGGCGGTTGTTTCAGCCGTCAGGTCCCTATAAGACTCAAAAAATGTTTCGCTTTTTGTGTGCGTCTTATTTTGTTGACGCACTTGCAAGGAAGTAAGGTATGCCATCTCTTTCTTCCTAATAAGGACATAGCCCCTGACTTCTTACAAATGAGGCTTGGGATTTTAGGCAATATTACCGAAAGCTTTAAGAGGCTCTACAGTATTTATATGTTGTTTAACACGATTTCAGTGCTTTAGAATACCTTTAAAAGGTCATCTTATAGAGTTACCCTAATATTCTTTAAATTAGTTCTCAGCGAACATAAAATCGTATCGGTAATGAGAACTCAAGTCGTTTAAAATGGTGTTACTTATCGCAATTCCACCTGCATAGTAAAAAGATCGTATTAAATGTCGTCTGAAGTCAGTTTGAATCAGATATGCTAGAAAGTCCATCATAATTGTTAATTTTGAAATTATTTTGTTCCCGCACGGGCAGAGATGCCAATCTGCCTGATTTTCCAGGATTTGTCTGATTATTTGAAGCTCAGCCTGACAACCTGATAAGCCTTTGTATTTCCCTGACTTTTGAAAATAAGCCTGATTTTGCCTGATTTATGTGAATGTGATGAAAATGGATCGTAATAAACTGCATTAGATACCATTGCTGAAGTGAAAACGTGAAACGACAACAAAAAAAAAGGTCATCACTTCGAGCGAAATTTCCACTACTTCGATTACTTAAACGTAGCCTGATTTTTTATTTTCACCAGTCGCTGATTTTTGAAAAAAAAAAAAAACTGGCAACTCTGCGCACGGGCATTAAGTGAGAAATTCATCGTCATGTTCTCTCTGCAACCAGCAGTGCATTCCGGGGGACTGAGATAAACGGAGAGTCATCGTCAATGATCACACAAATTTTGCTGCCAACGATTGAATTTGTAGTAATTTGTGGCAATTTGTTAGAGAGAATTAGAAGGTTTAAGTTAAAATAAGAGAATCCGGTGCTCAGAGAGAATGAAAATGTGCAAATTGTTGCAAATTGTTGCAATTTGTTAAGCAGGTGTGGAATTTTGATCATTACCATCCCAAATGCAAAGAATTCTCTGTCCAATGCAATCCCTCGGAGAAAACACTTCAATGATCACAAAAATTGTGCAGCCACTGATTGAAATGTTGGTAATTTGTGGCGATTATTGCGTGAAAATGAGAAGAATTGAGTTAAAATGAGAGAGACCAGTTCTCAGAGAGAGAGAGAAAATGTGTGAATTGTTGCTAATTGTTCAAATTTGTGAAGCATTTGTGGAATTTTAGTCATAACCACTTCAAATGCAAATAATTCTCTCTCTTTTGCAATCCTGCGGTACATTCAGAAGGCTGAATATCAGATGAGAATTCAAACATATTGACCAATAAGAAAACTGGAAAATATTATCGCTGGCAACGATTTGAAGGCAAGGAGAGCAGAATCCTGCGCTCTCTTGCATTCTTCCGATAGGTACGAATAAGGTGTCGGATAACATCCAATTGGTGTCGTTTTTATCGCTTTAGAAAGGAATGACATTTATGTATGGATATTGCTTTCACTTTGGTAGGTAAATGCTGTTTTTTCAATTTTCATATAATCATTATATAATCTATCTGGAACGATTATCAAAATAGCATTAGAATAAAGCTACAAAAATGTTTGCTGTGTATTGTTTTTAATTTGAAAATCAAAATTCTAAATTCGCGGAGCAGTGAGGTCAGCTAATTTTTAAACATCGAAAATTTAAAACCTGATATTTTTCTATACTTAGTTGATTTAGAATGAAAACTTAAATTACCTGTCATAAATTTGTATCTGCTACACAAATGAACAAAAACGCATCGAGTGATTTTTCAAACCAATACGGGAAATTTGACTCAATTCGACAAAACAAAGAAAAAGCGTAACTAAATTAAGTTGATGTTGGTTCGACAATTTCAACATTTTTCATTTCGTAAACCAGTCTGCAAGCTAGTGAGCAAATAATTGGCAAGGCAACACGAAAAACAAAACTGTAAATAACCGAATCATCAAAGGCACTTGGAGCGAGACAAAAATGAACAAATCAGAGAAAGTGAAAAAATATATACCGCAGTTGAGCAGAAAATATAACAGAACAGATAAAAAAAAAGTTTGTGGTAATCAAACGAATCCAAGTTCAAATATGTAGCAAAGGCAGCGAACGAAACGAAATTTAATAATAAAAAAAAAGAAACCATTCAAACAGTCAGAAACCCCATGCAGCACAGGAGGTCGGAGGAAAAGGATAAATAAAATAGAAACACTGATGACCATACAGTGAGATCGAGTGAAACTCGGAGTGGAAATAGAAAAAACACAAATTCAGAACAGAAAAAATAAAACATAGAGAGGAAAATCAAACCAAAACCAGACATTATTGGTACCAACCCAAATCGCATAAAACACTGGTCAGTCACTCTTGTGGCTATACGAATCAAATCAAACCTAGTTAGTGAAAATGAAATTAAGTTTTGACGTGAGCTGAAAATGCTTAAAATTATATACATTTATTAGGAAAAATGATAATACAGTTTAGATTCTTACAAACAGGATACAACAGTTAAGCGAAAAAACAAACACAACAAAACATCCGAAACACACACACATAAAGAAACTTTAAATGAGTAATAACACTCATGGTTTATCAGCAGAAAAAAACATAGATTTAAAACTAAGTTAAAAGAGAAATGAATGTTTGTTGTGATTGTGAAGAGTTGTAAATAGCCGGCATGGTTCTTAGTCAAATTGAATTCTAGAAAGTAAAACCAAACAAAAACAAAACACACAAACACTGTAATCATTGGAATGTATCTAATTAAAAACCAATTGTAAATAGTAAAAAAAAACAATGAAAAAATCAAAAGTATAACAATCTCACTATTGCAAACCACACACAAAAAAAAACACATGCGCAGAAATGAAACAAAAACACATCATTTAGAGAGAGAGAGAGAGAAAATACAAAGCAAACCACGACAGATAAAGACACGTGAAAATGACAAATGATTATTATTGAGAAGAATAAACACACACAAACACTAGCAAGACATTGAATGGAACATATAAGAGAAGTAGGTGAAGAGCGAAGTTTTCCGTCAAAGAGTGATGATGATTATCATTGTAAATGAATCAAACCCCTTCATTTGAGAATAATAAAAGAAATCAAAACAAAACTGATCGTTGAGGTTTTATTATATGAATTTCTCGAACTCACCTTCAGATGTTTTAAATATTTTTCAGCTTAACATATTTCGATGACAAAAGACATTACAAACCTTGAGTATAGTCAGTTGACGTTTGTATTATTTCAGCGTATCAAAGGATGCCATTTTGCGCATTGCTGCTCTCCTCTTTCATCGTCCGCGCGCCCGTTTTAGATAACCAATTTTAGAATAGCCGCAATCCCAATACACGCATCGACACATCCCTCCTTTTTGAAATTTCAACTCAAGCATCGTATCCTTATCATGAAAATATTTGGAAAACTCCTACAGAAAATGTTATACGTATTGCACTGAATTGAATTGCACACCCCACAGCTGAATACTGCGATACTTGTGTGATCTGTCAAATCTGTCAAACCTTTCTTTCTTCTTGGCTACAAAACATTGCACGAAATTCAACTTAAAATGCAATAAAAATATTTCATTTTCTTTTTCAAGTAAACCACACGACTTATCCAAAACTCAAAAAACAAGTTAAGCAATGTGGCTTTAAATGAACCTTCTAAATTACGGCGAAAGTTGCTTTTGAGGTTGTTTAATACCTTGTTTCATTTCCGTAGTCGATTGTTTCTTTTACACCTTTTTCTTCATTAATATTTAGGAGATAAGTTAGAGCTTTATAAAACAATATTCCTGAAATAAACGAATCATCACCCAAAGAAGAAGTTGCGAAAATTCAATGCCTATTTGGCAAATGTCTGTATCGAAAATGCGCTTAAAAGTGTACTGTACCAAAGGTAATATGATTAGAAAGCACTACTGGCATAAAGTTTCGAGCTCCCAAGCGCATTGATACATGACCAATACATTCAAGCAAAACAAGCAAAACATTTTATGAGATTTGTATCCTATTGGATAATTCATCCCCAAAAAAATATAGTAAGAATCGAACTCACTTTCATCTCGACTTGCCAGTCCGATATCTTACCCAGTGTACCATCTGAGTCGGTCAGCAAACGTAAGGCAGTGCATTGGCTGTAAGCCGTTTGGCCGGTGTAGTTTTGATCCTCCTTTGTCTTTGAAGGGTAAGGGATGAAAATGGAAGGGGAATGGGGTAGAATTGGGAAACTAAAAACTGTTTTCAATTGCCGGCCGGTTTACACACACAAACAACTCATCTTGGCTGGTGGTTTTATGGCGTCGCGTCGGGAAAACTATGTTAAAGGGTGTCCACGATGAAATTTCCACACTATGAAATTTTTCTCACTTTTTAACCGTTGGGTAAAATTAAATGAAAATTTATGTGGATTCAGTTCATAGTGCATTGTTTACATCCTACAAATTTTAAAGTCCTGGGATCAAAACTCGCACAAATGGAGTCAAAGATCAGGTCGTGCGCGATAAAATCTTGCGCATTCATCACGAGAACAAAGTTCTCTCGCATCGTTCCATCGCTAAAACGTTGGGAATCGCGAGTCGGTGTCGCGAGTGACTAAGCGGTTCGAGGAACGATTGACCACTGGTCGGAAGCCCAGATGTGAAGGAAAAAGTATTCCGTACAACACCAAAAATCACAACCGCTTAGTTGGAACCTTCAACCGAAACCCGAACGCCTCCGTTCGGGATGTGGCTAAGAAGCTGCACCTAAGCCGAAGTTTTACCCAGAAGGCCAAAACTAAGGCTGGACTTCCAACGTTCAAGGTACAAAAAGCCGAAGAGAACCGGAACAAGTCTGCCAAAACCCGTGCCAGGAAGTAGTACCTCAAAATGCTGACGAAGCTTGAATGCTACATCATGGACGACGAAACATCAATATGTTAAGTGTCGAAGAAGAAAATATTATGTTTCCTGAAAGAGATTTATTTGTTTAACGAATTGTAAAACACAGTCATCATTTTTCAAAGAGACGAACCAACAAAAGTTGAAAATCTCTATAATAAAGTCAAAAAAAATATGTTAAGGCTGACTTCAAACAGATCCCCGGAAAACTTTTTTTTACGGCTAGTGATAAGTTCAGCATTCCGGAGCATGTCCGCACTCAGAAGATGTCCAAATTTGCGAATAAATTCTTGGTTTGGCAAGCCAACTGCACGTGCGGGAAGCGGAGTGCACCTTTCGTGACCCAGGACACGATGAACGGAAAGGTGCACATGAAAGAGTTCCTCCAGAACGGCTGCTCACTCTCGTGAAGGTCCACAACGTCCCAACAATCTCTTGGCTGGATTTGGCCTCATGGATTTGGACCCACCCAGATAACATGAAATCGTAATAGAAATGATGATCCAAATCGAATATTAAGACATTTTCAATAACTATCGTAAACACGTTGTTATTGAGTGATTTTCTATCATTCATTTACGACAAGCTTTGCCCAAAAAAAAAATTGAATCGCATAGCAGTTTAGTCAATTCGTAAATATGTCTCCAAAAAGTTGAGAATATGCTCATACGACATTTACGATTTGAGTGAACTGATTTACGATAAATGGGCGGTCCTTCAGTTGACACTCTCTCCGGTCTCTGCCTTTGACCGGTTCGTAAAAAGAAAATCTCATCTATAGATCTATAGCGTAGACCAAATCAACTGATTAGTTGGCATCGTGGTAAGATACCGGACTGCGAACTCGGAGTTCTGAAGTTCAAATCTCGGTCGAGGAAAGTTTTTTTTTGTTTAGTTTGCTTTTTGTTGGAAAAATGAATTGTTGGAATCTTGTCATTGTAGATATATCGCCTCCACTTTTGTAGCTATATTCTATTTTGGTAAGTTTAATACAATATTTTTATCTGGTATATTTGTTTGAATAATTCTGTTGTTCCTGCGTTAGGGTAAGTGAGCCCTATTTTGGCATGGTCCTTTTCTTGGCATGCCAACATGTCTTTTCATGTTTTTTAGGTCCAAATTGAGCTAAAACATTTTGAATATATTTTCATTGCGAAGAGAATAATTGGTTTCAAATCTCTGCATACTGAATTTTCTGATTGTTTGTACTTTATTGAAGTAGTTAATTTTTTTCGATCTGCATCCGAGGCAATTATGTTGGAAATCACCGTATGAAAATCAGATGAACTCACCTTTCTAGTGCAACTGATAAATTAACATGCGATTTCAAACGCGGACATTCATTTGAAAAATTTGCAATAAATACTCATGCCTACAGTTAAACACGGCAAAAAATCTAAAAATACTAGAAAGTCAAAAGGATTAATATTTATTTAGGTATTAAATAAAAATTTAAAACTAATTTTGTTCCTTTTCTTGGCATGCAACTTCAATCGAAATACACCACCAGTGTTGGAAGCTGGAAAAAAATCATGTTCATTAAAGAGGTATTTTTGGGCTGATGTTTTCCCTAAAAATTCGTTTAAAACTACGCACAAATGTTTTCATACTAATTGGGTTGTATGATAAGACCGTTACTATCAACTTAAGCTTCGAAATAAGTTTGAGAACATAAAAGATTCGACTAACTAAAAGTCATATCCAAGCATTGAAAGTGCAAAAATCGCTATTTGGGAACCATGAATCGAAGGTACATTGGTGGGCGTGCGAACAGCATTTGCATTGCAGTCTGCCGAGCAAAAGCCACGTGGTCCTCTCAGAACACGGTGGTTCGAAATAAAAAAAAATAAGTGAAATTAAGCAACTCACAAGACTTAAGATGTTTTGCTTACCTAAAAACTGTTAGATCAATGGCAATTTATGACTTTAGTATATAAAATACATAATTCATTGAGTTTTGGAATCGTTTTCTATTGCTTGGGAACCATATAAATACTCAGATTTAATTTTTTGAATTTTTGTTCGGATTTTTTCCTGGAAACAGAAGTTGGAATTTCAGGAAAATATCGTTTTCTTTCCAATTATTCCTTATAACGTTAGATGTGAGTCGAATTAAAAAAAATGTTTTAGCAAGGTTTACATTCTAACATCTTTTTGGCGTGTCAAACCACTGCGTAACGCCCCGGGCATTCGAGATGACTTTTGCTAGAAGCTCATAATCTCAGCTAACAAATTCAAAAGGGCAAAATTTTAAAATACCAGTCAAGGAATTTTTCAATTTCTTATTTTATGAAACCAAACTCCACAATATGAAGATTGTTGTTTCGTAGTGAAAATAACCCTATGTGTTGCAATCGCAAGTCTCTTAGAGTATTTTACTATCAACTTATGGTCTATAAAAAATCAAAAGGAAAAATTTAAACAATGATTTATAAATGACAACACATCATGATGCACAGAACGATATAAATTTCGTAAATGAATCTGTCGTTAGGCTTAGCATTCCTGAATTTGTCCAGTTAGCATTCAAGTCAGGAAATTAAAAAAATAAACTGAGAAAATCCAAGCAATTTTTCCAATATTTGGAAAAATCTAATCGATGAGAATAGTTCAAAATAAGATATTTCAATTCAACGTTACAATACCACTTTCACAACAACCACGTTCAAGTCATTTTTTTTTGTAATAATTAGTTTATTTGACACGGCTCAAACCTTTCAGTATTACTTCCTTTCAAGTCGTAAAAACTTCGCAAAAGTGATGAACTGTGAAATCTCTTTAAAAAATTTCGAGGAATGTGAATCAATCGGGGCCAGAAACGGATATTTTACCTCAATATTCTGGCAGCTGGCCCACACCAACTTTTTTTTAAAACTCTACGTTGAAAAACTGGGCAAGTCTTGATAAGCCCATGCCATCTGAAATACTTTTTCTAGATTGATTGGCTTTATTCAGATTTTATCAGTCCTTCATAAGTAACTTACTATATACATACATATTGGAGAAATTTTTGAAGTGTTCAGTTTAAAAAGTTTTCTTACATAATATGTTAGTTTAGATTTCATCAAAGGGATTTAATGTTCATAAAAAAAAGTAAGTTCAAACCACACGCGGACATAATTCGTTTCTGAATCGGCCCCCCTTATGAAGGTTTGGTTGTCATACATAAACCAATGATTCTTGTTCATATACAAATATTCTGAAACCACTTGAGGTGTTTATAATCATCACTTTGTTTATTTGAGTAAAAAGTTTAAAGTTTCAAAAATTTAAAAAAAATTTGTGGAAATTCTGGACTTCCGACTTTTTGAAATGAAAGCTTTTTTTGTGCTTCCTTTCCAACCGAATTTCATCAATGTTTTCAAAAGCCTTTTTGTTGTATGAGTGAAGCCCGGTGTTCCATCGTCGCATAGAACTTTACGCTCAGCTGACGTCATTCTGTCAGTGGCCTTATATTCAGAGTAGCCAACGATTCTGTTAACTGTCAATTGAGCATTGTTGGAAAGATCTATTGCACATTGCTGGCGGCCAAGAATCGGATAATCGAAACGGCAAACAATTGGTACGGCGGCCAAGTAATTGGAGCACCGCAGTGAGTACTTTGCATGCATTTTGCTCACAATAATGAAAGTTCTATAAAGAAAACATATTTTTGTTGAATTCTAAGCATGTTAGCAAGTAAATTCTTCAAAGGATGTTCTATGGTGCACTCAACAGGAAGGTTGGAATGTTGAACAAAAGGGTAGACCATGCCTTAGGTGCCAAGGTCGGGTACATTTACCCTATACCTTCATAAATGTTTGCTGGGCATAGTGCCTTAGGGACATTTTACCTAAGATAAAAGCACTTTGAAATGAGGTTTTGATTAAAAATGATTCAATGACTTAGTAGGAAGATAGATTTTTCAAATTTATTTTCATTTTAGAGCAGGCATAATTGCGAGCTTTAAGATTGTTAAAAAATGTAGTAACGATAATTTTGATTGCATTTTGGAAATAGTTTTTCTGTTTGACTAAATTCGTCAAAAATCGGTAAGAAATCGGTATGTTTCGCCAAAAATCGGTATTCGGTATATACCGATTCTTGATCGACAATTTCCTCAAAAACCGGTATGAATACTGAAAAATCGGTATGTATGGCATCGCTGCGTCATACACTAAAAAACTCGGGCGCAGAGTTGCCGAATGTTTTATTTTTTCAAAATTCTGGCACATGAGAAATAAAAATCAGGATACATGGTCTAACAGAAATTTCGGTCGAAGTGAAGACCTTTTTTGTGTTTTTTTTTTTTTTTTTGTCGTCAAGGCACATTTTTACCTCCACCAATTGCAATGTCTTTAATGCAGTTCCGTACTACTCATTTTCCATCATATTCATCCATCATATCAAATCAGAAAAAAATCAGGTTTATTTCCAAAAATCAGGAAAAACGAAGGCTTTTCCAGTTATTTATCAGGCTTGTTTGTTCATTTGTATAAAAAATCAACGGATCACATTTTGATCCAAATGATAACTTAATCCTAAATAACTTTCTAAAATTGCAATCCACTTGACACAGTTCTGGATACGTCTAATATTTTCCTTCGGAACACATTTCTCGAAACGTCAAAGTCGAAATGCGCAGAAAAACGATTAAAAGTTTTCAAGATTCCGACAAAAGCGCTGTTGGCCCCATAGTTGTTCAGACGAATGGGAACGTAGAGCTGCAAATGCTGGTTTTTTAATCATCGGAGAGTCTGTTCTCGATGTCAGCAGGTCAGCCACAACCAGAGCTCGAGTAGCGTCCCTAAATACGAACTTGAAGCGTATCCAAGTCTATGAGGCGGCAACGATTTCCGTAGCTTGGTAGACGAAACGGATCGTGCCAATTCAAGTGACGTAGGGCATAGCGCAGGAAGCGCCGTTCGATAGCCTCGATTCGTTCAACTCCGTTTTGATAGACGGGGCACCAGACAGCTGATGCGTACTCGAGAATGGAACGAACTATGCAGCAATAAAAACTTTTAAGGCAGTGCACGTCTTTGAAGTCTTTGGCCATGCGAAACAGGAATCCAAGGTTTCTAGAAGCTTTTTTAACAACATAGTTCGTGTGAGTCTTGAACTCCAGCCGTTGATCGAGGATAACTCCTAGATCGTTGATGTGTTCTACTCGGGTGATGGTTTCGCTTCCAAGGATGTAATCCGCACGAAGAGTGTGCCGCTTACGGGAAAATCAATAAAAATTCAGACAAATCCTGAAAAATTAGGCATATTGGCAACCCTGCTCAGTCGCTCTTGGCGAGAATTCTCTTCCTCTCACTCAGATGCGATTGCTCTCACACTTACCGTCCGAGTCGCTTACAGCTCGTGTAAACTCGGATAACGAATGGAGCATGATCAGCGAAAGAGAATTGCTCTCGGAAGCCGAACTGAAAACAGTGCTGTTTTCTCCGGGCTCTTTGTTGTTTGAGAAGAATCGACCAACCGTGACCAGAGCTTCATTCGGATGATGATATTGATTATCTAAAAAATGTGAATGTCGATGCTCCCGATTTCCAGATGCTGCTCTAGAAAAAATCCGTCCGCACCATCCGCACAGAAAATAATGAATAGATTGGTGATGATAAAAACTGTACAAATGTTTGCATCATCACACGCTTGACTGACACTTCTCAGAAAAATTTCAAATGGACAACCGATCAGCGTTTTTTGGAGGTGGGAAACACTTGAAAATCTAGACAGATTTTAAACGTAACGAGTGCATAAATTGAGCGCTACTCGAAGCCTATCGATGGTCCTAACCGAGCAATGGGAATAAACAAAATCTCCGTGAATGAATAGTGAATATATAAAGCATTTGAAAAGTTTCAACTTAGTGTCAACGTCGAGATGCCTCGTGGTTAAGTTCAACTTCATTATTGAGCTATAAATTTTTCCACATTGTCTATTGACTTGTCTGCTCCACGACAATTCATGGTCAAAAACAAGCCCAAGGGTTTCAGCATAAGTTGTAGAAAAAGAAAGTTTCTGTACTCCTGTTCGATCTGTTGAACAATAATGCTTTAGTTTTTGAAGGGTTAAGTTCCAAAAAGCATTCATCTGTTAAAACTGCCTGGGAACGTCCTAGGAGATATGATTTTATCATTTCAGCAGCAGGTCCAGAAAAAGAAAAGTGGGATATTAATTTTTGAACTAGCTTTTTGTGGGACACCCTATCAAAGGCTTTTGCAAAGTCAATGAGCAAAAGAATGGCACATCCTTTTTTATCAAGAGTTATGGCGATGTCATTGTGGACTTTCATTAAGGTAGTTTCGGTACTATGGTAAGCTCTAAAGCCTGATTGATTATTACTAAGAAGATTATGTAGATTAATGAAGTTCGAAATTTGGTACTTTATTAATTTTTCAAATACTTTTGAAACCGAACTCAGTAAGCTTATTGGTCTTAAGTTTGAAATACTATGGTTATTGGCTTTTTTGGGGATTGGAATTACCTTAATTTTTTTCCACTGAAATGGAAATTAAGATGTTCTGATTATAATATTGAAAAGATGTTTGAGATTTGGAAGCAAGCTAGGAAGAACTATTTTGATAAGTTTTAAGGGAATGTCATCGATTGTGAGAACCGGAAAATGACAAATAACTATCACTAATGTATTTAATGGGTAGTTATTTAAGAACTTGACGAAGACACTTGAATAAAGATTACTATATTGCATCACTGAAACCGGCGATAATTTCTTATTTGAATATATAATTTTAAAGAATACTTTCAACTGGGACGTCATGCAATACTTTTCAGCTTCGATGCCTTCTGTAAACTTAATGTCCACAGAAAATCATGCAGCTTGAATATAAAATGTTTTAAGGTTGGTAGGACATCAACTTGACGTAGTCAGAAAAATTTTTGGTTTCACCAGTTGTTGCGCTCGGAATTCTCAAGCTCAGGCTAAAACGAATCGTTGTATTTTTTTTTAAATTAACTCACAGCTACAATAAATGATTAGATTGAACAGTACATACTACATTTTGCTATCTTATATTAAAGTTTCTCCTTCACTCTAGATCAGGCATGTCAAACTCGTTTAAGTGTGCGGGCCGCATTAAAAATCTTTCATTTCCAAAAATAATATTATTTCCTCTCGTAGCAAAAAAAAAAATCTTTTTAATATTTTGTGGCAGGAAAGCCAACGTACTTCTGAGTAGTAGGGAATTTTGTGATAATTTAAGACGGGGCTACGCGGGCCGCATTGACAAAGGCCCCCCAGTTTGACATGCCTGCTCTAGATTATTTTCCTGATGGCTTCCTTCCTCCCTTTCAAGCCGGTCGGTAGCTCGAGATGAATGACTTCTGTCACCATTTGTGCACTCGAGTCACTAAATGGTAGTCTAGGTAGCAATCAACTATTTTCTTCCCAGTAAATCAGCGGCATTCGAACTCGCAATAGTGCTCACAGATCAATTTCAGACTATCGGTCAAATTATCTGAAGAGTTGCAATGCCCGGTATCACTTTAGATTTTTATTTACAGCCTTTTAACTTACAGTCACTACCTTTCGTATTCAAAATAACAACAAAATGGTGCCAATACTTTCTGGAAAGCTGCAAACATGTTCTTCTCACCAATGTACATATGTATTTATCATTCTCGCGCATAGTGATTTCCATTATTTGTTTACGTTCCTCTCACTCTAATCATCATTCATTTTCACTTTCTCTGGCCATCACAACACAGTAGTCAAACTGCGTACAACACCAGTAATTTTTAAATTAACAAAATACATGCGATTTTCACCCCACTAAGAAAAAGGGGAAGGTAGGTGGCAACGAACTTTGTTTTTAATGAAAAATCAAATGGAAACGTTTGAAAATTTATAGTTTTTGATATATTTGTGATGTACAACGCAAAAAGCACCAATTACAGTAATTTTTTGTTAGGTTCGAGTTAAATTTCACATTTTTCCAATCAAAAATGATTTTAAAGAAAAAACTATAAGGGTGCTGCATATATTTAGGAGTTAAAAATAATATAACAAATTCTAGTAGCTGAAATAATAAAAATCGACGTTTGGATAGATATAAATTTTTAAATTAACAATCGCGTGATACAAAATAATCATTTTCCAGCATATGGAAACGAGATTTAAAAGGTCAATCATTAATTAGCATTCTGATGCAGCCTAGACTGGTAACTGAATTATAAAAGTGTTTACATATTTAAAAAAAAAGGTGATTGTCTCGTAAATATTTTCACACCAACAGTGTTAGTATAGGATGATATAAGCAATTTAAAGTTAGTAGGTAATATCATTAAGCCAATCTGTCATAATAGGGATAGTTTTTACGGCATCGAAAAATGTAAAAATTTGTTCATCTACTGCTCGTTTTTTTTATTTTTTTTATCAGAATCAAAAACTATGAAAAACTCTCTCACGATGTGAAAAACTATAACGTCATCATTTTTTTATCAGTAAATGATAACTCTATTACGTTTTATTTAAATAAAAAATTGAATAAATGTTGTGGTATACAAATAGACATAGCATTGCCTTACTTTCGTAGTGTTTTTAATGATTTAAAAAAAAAACAATCAAAGTCAATTGAAACTTCATATTTCAAGTACATGTCACGAATGTTTCCAACTTCGTTCCATATTCATGAAGTGTTTTTATCGATAAACTTAAACCACCGAGCAATAATGTGCTAAATATTTCAGTGCAATGTTCCCCCTGCTTAAGTTTCACCTCTCCAGGAGATCTTTTTCCCATTTCGCTTTAGAACGGGTAGATGGAACCGGAAGTAAACCGGGAAAATGATAATGTTGACTCAGGCTCTACGGTTCCGTATCTTTCAAGCCAGCCAGACGCTCTATTCCTGACTGGCTCTGAAGCATGATGCGTGTGATGATTGAATGGCATCATTAGCGCTCGGGCAGAATGTCTTCCGACCAACAAAGATGGGTTCCGGGGGCTCCTCGCGAGTGAGAGTTCGCTTTCCGGGGCACATTCGGCGCCCCATGGAGGAATCAGGAAAAAAAGGTGAACTTCACACCACAGGCAGAGCCCCATCAACACACAAAAGAATCAGCCAACTGGAATCAACAGGGGGATATGCATCATAATGATGTGATTAATTTCGCGGTAGTACTTTGTACGCACCAGCAGAAGCAGGAGCAAGGCTGTGAAGCATCATTTTCGATCCTTCGGAGCGGCGAAAACCGGAAAAGCTGCGTACCGGAAATAGCCGAGGTGTGTTGGTGTGCGTGGCATCGAATTTACGCCGAAACCACGCCGTGAGAGTGGAGGTTGTGCGTATCGCTTTAGGCAAATTACAGACTCAATTCACCGGTATCTTTTGATAGGATCATGGTAGCAGATTGGAGAGTGGAGGGCAAAATATTATCATAAGAATTGATGAATATTCATTACACCGGGTGAGGGAGTTTGGGCTTTCGGGCTACAGTTTCCCTGACAAATATATCCGTATGACATGTACCAGTATTTATTTCCATAAAATAGCTTTAAGTGTTGAGTATCGTTCTCAGTGACTCAGTTTCGCTAGAATTCCTATCTTGCCAATTTTTGACCTATTTTTTCACTGATTCTCAAGAAAAACTCATTTAAGCTTGTTCAAACAAACAAACCAATCACTTGCAAACCATTCCTAACCTACTGTCAAATTTGCTATCTTCACGACCTAATCAGCGGCCCATTTCCGGCACATCCAACCGAAGCACATAAATACCCGGTTCATACGAGTCCGTGGAAATCGAAGCACTTTACACCCTTGGCGCTTGCCTTGGTGCGGAGTTCCTCCTACCGGAAATGAATAAGTGATTGCGATTTTCAGAAAACCACCCCTCCGTGAGTGTCGGATGCTTGTTGGTTCATTCAGCAGCACTAAAACATATCGTCTTATCACGGTGGCACCACCACCGTTCGTAATCGATTGATGCCTTAACACCCCCCACACACGCTCAATGTTTCAGTTTCGAGCCTTTCAAGTCGAGTTTCGTCGATTTTGTGAACAGACAACAGCAAGTCAACAGCAGAATTGTAACCGGAAATGGGATCCACCGAAAGTTTCCATGGAAGGGCATAGAAGGTGCGAGGAAGATCAAATGTGGATTTACACGTTAATTTGTGCAGTTGAGTCTCACCTCCGGAACGCTTTGATTTGTACTGAATTAGATTTATGTAAAAACTCTTCCATCTGTACCGTTGAGCCGTCAACACGTACGCCGGAGCATCGTATCGTTGCTGTGTACCTGCAGGAACATTTTACATTATTTATTTTTTCCTTACCTGTATTTCAATCAGCACTTTTCAGTGCTAAAATTATTTTCATTTTCTTTTATTCATATTTTCTCTTTTCTTTCCAGCATGGGGAAGTCTTCGGCCGGCTCAAGGGCCGGAAGAAAACGGATTGCTGAACCTAATCCAGGGCCATCTGCCAAAAAAGTTGAAATTTCCAATTCATTCGATGTCCTTCATAACATCGGTGATGAGGAAATATTCATATTTAATTCTGATAAGAGTACTAAGAAACCTACTTCTTCTTCTTATACTCTTAAAAACGAAAAGATTCCACCAATAACGGTCACGATTCCTGACTTCAATGCCTTTCGAAAAGAAATCGTCACTTCCGTCAAGGATGTGAAGATTTCTTTTCAGATCGATCGAAGGGGAACTGCTCGTATATTGGCGGAATCTTTTAATGATTTTCAAAAAATTTTAAATTATTTGAATAATAAAAAACACCAATTTTTTACGTACGACACTAGAGGTGATCGTCCTTTTAAAGTTGTACTTCGTGGTCTCACCGGCGATCAGACACCGGATGAGATCACAAATGAATTAAATTCTTTGTTAGGTTTTTCTCCAATTCAAGTAATTCAAATGAGGAAAAGAACCAACACGAATAATACCAGTAGTGTTGGTTTTGCTCCTGAACTTTATTTGATCCATTTTAAAAAGGATCAGGTTAATAATTTGAAAATTTTGGAAAAGGCTCTTCTTATGTTTCATTGTCGAGTAAAATTTGAACCTTTTCGTAAATCCCATACCAATTTTTTACAAAATATTACGCAATGTCGTCGTTGTCAAGCTTTTTGTCATGGCACGAAAAATTGTAGAATGAATGCCAGATGCATGTTTTGCGGCTCATTCGATCATGAAAAATCTAAATGCCTTTTTGGTGGTGATAAGCCAAAAACAGAATTTTTTAAGTGTGCGAATTGCGCAGGTAATCATTCCTCGAATTCTCTAGATTGTCCCGTTAGGGCAAAAATTGTTGCTTCTAGGAAAAACCCCAAAGTTTCCAGAAAAATTTCTTCTCCTCCTTCCTCTTTTTCGTCTACACACGTCAGACCGGCAAACAACCTGCCTGTTCGCAGTCAGCCTCGGCCTACATTGGAATCACGGCTGGGTAATACCCGAAGTGATTTTAATGTTACCTGGGCTGATTCTGCGCCACAGACTCGTTGTTTATCGTTTGCAGAGGTGGTTGAAAATGGGTTTCCCTCTTCAGGTTTAACTAATAAAAATGGGAAAAAACCAAGTCTCAACGTTCATGCGAAGGCTTGGGAAAATCCCCGAAATTCAAATACTTTTTCTTCCCCTTCATTTTCTGATCCTAACAATTTTGTTGATTTGGGTGAGATTACTGAGGAAAAATTAAAATTTTTGCATCAAAATTTAATGGAAATGATGCAACTTATGTTGAAAGCAAATTCAATGTTTGAAGCTTTCCAAACTTCTTTTAATTATGCTAACAAAATTATTATGACTTTACGATTCCCTCATGGATCCAAATAGATGTTTAAATATTATGAATTGGAACGCTAGATCTTTGCTGGCTAACCAAGATGAATTCTTTTTATTTTTGAATACTCAAAACATACATATTGCTGCCATCACTGAAACTTTTTTAAAGCCAGACAATAACTTGAAAAGCAATGCTTTCTTTAAAATTTTGCGAAATGATCGACTTGATCGACAAGGTGGGGGTGTAGCTATTGTCATCAATAGTCGTCTCAAATTTAGACTTCTTCCTTCATTCAATACAAAAGTCTTAGAAACAATTGGAATTGAATTAGAAACTTCTATGGGGAAAATTATAATTGTTGCCGCATACTTGCCTTTTCAATGCAGCGGTGAACAGAAAAATTTTTTGAAGGGAGATTTACAAAAACTCACCAGAAATAAATCTAAATTTTTTATTATTGGTGACTTTAATGCAAAACACCGATCTTGGAATAATATTTCATCAAATTCTAATGGGAATATTTTGTTTAATGATTGCTCTGCAGGTTATTATACTGTTGTATATCCTAATGGGCATACTTGTTTTTCTTCAATTAGAAATCCCTCCACAATTGATTTGGTTCTAACGGATTTAGGCGAGCATTGTAGTCAATTAGTTACTCATGCGGACCTCGATTCAGACCACCTTCCAGTAACTTTCTCTTTATCCCAAAGTCCCATTGAAAATCCTTTAAAATCAACTTTTAATTTTCAAAAGGCTAACTGGGAGCGATATATGAATTTTATTGAACGTAATTTAGATGTAAACGTTCCACTGAATTCAATAGAAGATATTGATTTGGCTGTAGAAAATTTGACAACTCCAATAGTCAATGCTAAAGCCGCTTCAATACCTAAAGTTAAACATAAATTTAATCAACCTTTAATTGATGATGATCTTCAGTTTTTGATACGACTGAAAAACATTCGTCGACGCCAATATCAACGTACTAGGGATCCTTATTTAAAATTTATTTATTGCGACCTTCAAAAAGAGATCAAACGTCGTTTAAATTTCATTCGAAATGAAAATTTTGCTAAAGCAGTAGAGGACATAAAACCCTACTCAAAGCCATTTTGAAAATTAACTAAAATTCTGAAAAAGCCCCAGAAGCCAATTCCTACTTTGAAAGATGGGGATAAACTTCTTTAAACTAACGCAGAAAAAGCTCAAAAATTAGCCCAACAGTTTGAGTCTGCTCATGATTTTAATTTAAACGTTGTAAGTCCAATTGATGCTCAAATTTCCTTAGATTTTGATGATATTCTTTCAAAGCAAAATGTGTTTGAAAGTTCTTGTGAGACAAATACTGATGAACTTAAATTGATTTTCAAAAAATTTAAAAATATGAAAGCTCCTGGGGAAGATGGGATTTTCTATATTCTTATTAAAAAGTTGCCTGAAAGCACTTTAAATTTTTTAGTTAAAATCTTCAATAAATGTTTTCACTTGGCTTATTTTCCCAATAAATGGAAAAATGCCAATGTAACTCCAATTTTGAAACCTGGAAAAAGTGCTTCAGAGCCATCAAGTTATCGACCAATTAGTTTGCTTCCTTCTTTAAGTAAACTATTTGAGAGAGTTATTTTGAATAGAATGATGATTCACATTAATCAGAATTCTATTTTCCCTGATGAACAATTTGGTTTTCGTCATGGACATTCTACTACACATCAACTTTTGAGTGTAACTAATATGATTAACGCTAGCAAATCTGAAGGTTATTCAACTGGTGTTGCTCTTCTTGATATTGAAAAAGCTTTTGACAGTGTTTGGCACAAAGGTTTAGTAGCTAAATTAGCTCGATTTGATTTTCCTGTATATCTCACCAAAATTATTCAAAATTATTTGACTAGCCGAACCTTACAAGTAAGCTATCAAAATTCATGCTCTGAAAGGACACCCATTAGAGCTGGTGTCCCTCAGGGCAGTATACTTGGGCCAATCTTATACAATATTTTTACTTCTGATCTTCCTGATGTCCCAGAAGGAAAAGGTAGAAGATTATTTGCTGATGATACTTTGCTTTCAGCCAAAGGTCGAAATTTACGGGTGGTACGCAGTAGATTGCAACAAAATTTAAATTCCTTTTTGAATTACTTGAAAATGTGGAAAATTTCTCCTAACGCTTCCAAAACTCAACTTATTTTATTTCCCCATAAGCCAAGAGCAAATTTTTTAAAACCTAATGAAAATCATTCCATAACTTTTAATGGGGTTTCTTTAGAATGGTCTGATCACGTGAAGTACTTGGGACTCACACTTGATCGGAATCTTACTTTTAAAAATCACATTGAAGATATTCAATCTAAATGTAATAAATACACTAAATCTCTTTATTCTCTCATCAACAGGAAATCCAGGTTGTGTCTGCGAAACAAGATGTTAATCTACAAACAGGTCTTTCGACCAGCGATAATGTATGCAGTTCCGATTTGGTCTAGCTGCTGCGCGACGAGGAAAAAAGCCATCCAGAGGATTCAGAACAAGGTTCTGAAAATGATTTTGCGGCTTCCACCTTGGCACAGCACCGAAGATCTTCATCGGATTGCAGGCATAGAATCGATCGGAGAGATGGCCAACAAAATCATCTCCAACTTCAGAGGCAAATCGATGCAGTCTTCCATCGCAGAGATTCGTTCTCTTTACAATTAAGTTAGTTTTTAGGATTTAGGATTAAGTTTATACATTTTTTTTTTGCTCAACAGGATATTCTCCTATAAATCAAATTATTTATTGCTAAAGCAAATTAAAATCAAATAAACAATGTTTAAACTTAACTGTATCAAAAAGTTGAACTGATCATAATTGATCTGAACACTTTAATTTAACTTTAATAATGTAACTTAAATGTAATGATTAAAAGACTAATAAAGACATATTAAAAAAAAAAAAAAAATAAAAAAAAAAAAGATTTATGTAATGATCTCATGATTAACGATTTTTAAAAAACATAAGTGACTTGGCGGAATTAAGATACACTTGTGGAGGGTTGGTTTCAATTGCGTTTTTACACACCAACCAGTGTGTGAGTGTGTTTTTGGGCGAAAATGTTAAGGAATGTGCATTGCTCCGAAAAAGTTCTCTCTCTAAAATCAGAAAAACTCATTTGCTTTTGACAGGTATAGCAAAGCACACCGGTTCAGCTAGTCTATATATGTAAAGGTTGCCAGATTGCCCAGTTTTATCCGGGTTTGCCCGGATATTTGATACAAAACTTTAGAAGAGTCTGGCCTGGCCCGGTTGCCCTGATTTCATTGAAAAATTCCCGGAATCTGCCCTGGTTTTTTTCTTTCACTTTATTTGGCAAATTAAACAAAAAAAATTAAATTGTGTTGTAATTTTTTTCATTAAGCCACCAGAGCAAAAATTTTTGAGCAGATTTTGCAAAAATAATCTTGAGGGATTTTTAGAAGACTAAAATTCGATTTCAAATTTGTTTTTGAATTTTGATGAAAACATTTTTTTTTTCAATTCTTTTATCTTGATTTTTGATGAGTAGTTTCTGGGTTTTGACAAAATTTGCCCGAATATTACCCGGATTTTTGGTCTCGATTTAGAAGTGAAATGCGGGCATTTCACTTCTTTTGCCAGGTTTTTTTTTATAGAAAATTGCCCGAATTGTCCGACCCAGATACGTGCTGAAAAAATTCTGGCAACCTTTTTTTTGTAAATCTTTATTTGAAACGGCTCATACCTTCAGGTTTTAAGGAGCCAAACTCGTTTTTGTTTTTACAATATTTTGCTTTGCTTAACACTTTAATTTTAAAGAGAAAGAAGATAGGAAAGGGAAATATGAAAATAAAAAGAATTATAGACGAAGATCGAGAGCTTTTAGAAAAAGGTTGATTTCGAGCACGTAGTCCAAATCTAGCACAGCTAGTACCTACATCTCCCACTGGGACGTAAGGTGGTTTTCCTCGGGCCCGAAGGAAGTCTATGAACTTCGTTCTGGCGACAAGATGGACCTCACACGACCAGACAATATGCTAGATGTCATGGTAACCTTGGGATTCTGACAACCTTAATATACAGTACCGTTCATAATTGTATAGAAATTGGAAGCACGCGCACTGTCACTTCGACTTTGAACTTCCATAACTTTTTATTCTGATGATGTTTCTTGATAAATATTTTTGCGTTAGATAGTTCAACTATCACACTATTATATCACAAAATTTGAGCTTTCTGGAGTTTGTGTGGCCTGAGAAACAGTCATTCTTCAAAATTGAGACTTTTTGGACTTTTCTCATTCAAAATGCAATATCTCAGAAACTAAGCTACATTTTTTATTGAAACTTTGTCAGAAGTTTTCGAAAAGTTCTATCGATGAGTTCTATCGCGAGGTGCAATATTTCAGGCATGGATCTAGAAATGCGATTTCTATAGAATTTTGGACGAATGTTTCCATAGGAAAATCATATTCTCTGTTTAACAACCAGTAAATCTATTTCAACCAAAAAATCAAATCAATATCGCAAGATTCTGATTTCAAAACACAAATGGATCATTTATTCCATTTTTTCTCTTCTTCATTGCTTTTGCCAGACATTTTTGTCTGATTGGAGGAGGAAACGATATTGTTCTCATGAATCGTCCAAAATTCTATAGAAATCGCATTTTTAGGTTCATGCCTAAAATATTGCACTTCGCATAACTTTTGATTTCATCGATACAACTTTTTGAAAATTTCACACATGCTAGCTTTATATTTCAATAATCACTGTGCAAAATTTCAATAAAAATTGTAGCGTAGTTTAAGTGATATTGCAGTTTGAATGAAAAAAGTCCAAAAAGTCCGATGTTCGTAGAATTACTGTTTCTCGGGCCACACAAATTCCAGAAAGCTCAAATTTTGTGATATATTAGTGTGATAATTGAACTATCTAACGCAAAAATATTCATCAAGAAATATCATCAGAGTAAAAAGTTATGGAAGTTCAAAGTCGAAGTGACAGTGCGCGTGCTTACAATTTCTATACAATTATGAACGGTACTGTATATAAAAAGGGATTTCTGTCTGTCTTTCTGTCTGTCTTTCTGTCTGTCTTTCTGTTTGTCTTTCTGTCTGTCTTTCTGTCTGTTTCCTATGGACTCGGAATCAACTGAACCGATTTGTGTGAAACTTGGCAGGTGGGGATATTGAAGGCAGGGGAAGGTTCCTATTATGGTTTGAGACCCCTCGCTCTCTCATGAAGGCAGGGAGGGGCCTCCCAAATAAAAGAATTTTTTTTTGCATAACTCGAAACCCAATCAAGCAAATAGTATCAAATTTGGCATGGGGTTGTATTTGGGAACGAGAAATCCCAAGCAACATTGAAAGTTTTATAGCAGGCTACTAGATAAAGATTTTGTTTAATAAGGGGCTTGAGGAGTCTAATAAAACTAGCGGTGTTAATTGGGATATTTCCAAGAAGGTACCCCTCCCTCTTCTCAGTGGGGTGAAAGGCATAGGAGAGGAGGGCTACCTTACAGTTTTTCATATAACTTGAAAACTAATCAAGATATTGGAACCAAATTTGGCATGGGAAGGTTTTTGGATACGAAAAATATTTCTATGATTATTTGAGACCCTTCCCTTTTTCCAGTAGGGAGATATAAAGGGGGGAGGGGACCTCTTTTATAATTATTTAAATAACTCAAAAACTAATTAAGCAAATGGAACCAAATTTGGCATGGAAGGGTATTTGGGAACGTGATATGTTCTAATGATTGTTTGAGACCCTTCCTTCTTCCAGTGGGGAGAAAGAAAAGAGGGAGGGGAGTTTCATACAATTTTAACTGCAAAACTTGAAAACTTCAACAGCAAATGGAACCAAATTAGCATGGAACGATATTTTGGTACGAGAAATGCTTCTATCAATATTTGGTATCCCTCATTCCTTCAAAAATTCCTGTGAACGATATGTTTTCAAATTATCACGGTTTTCTCGAGTGTCACATCTACAAAAACTTCTCATCGGTTGTTCATTTGAAAACTTTTATTAATATCGTTCTTGTGTAGTAATGCATAGAATTTTGAAAACTGGTAAACCATATTATTTGAAAACCTTGCTGGCGCCACTAAGAAACTCACGTACTGGGAATATCTTGATTCCATCACATAGTTCATCATACTATGGTAGAACATTCTTTGTCAGAGGCACTGTTAATTGGAATAATCTTCCCAACAATTTAAAAATAATTAAAAATGTCAGAGTTTAAGAAGAGGTTGCTTGAAGAATTAATGGAGTAGAACAATAAAATACATAAATAAAAGTAGAACAATCTGACGGAACGATGAGTTTTTTTGAAGAAGAAATACAAATGAAATATGTACGCCAAATTGTAACAAATTAAAAGATTGTTATCTTACGTTGCAAGAATAAACAAAATACAAATAATAATAATAATAATAAAAGGTAGATGAAAAGGAAGAGGAGAGGTCTCCTTTACAATTTTCAGTATAACTGGAGAGCAGATCGAGCAAATGGAACGATATTTGACTAGTGAGGGTATTTTGATACGAAAAATATTTCTATTATAAATAGAAGCCTCACCTGTTTTTCAGCGAAATTTTTTTACAGGGGGGAAGAAGGGCTTCCATACAAATTTTTTGCATAACTCGGGAATTAATCGAGCAAATGAAACCTAACTTGGCATCAAAAAGTATTTGAGTACAAAAAACAATTTTTTTGAATATTAAGTTCTCACTCATTCATTCAATATGGAGAACGGAAGGGGGGATAGTACTTCCTTTCAAGTTTATGCATAACTCAAGATTTAACTGCGCAAATAAAACCAAATTTTGCATTGGATGGTATTAAAATACGAGTAACTTTTCTATGTGAAACAATTTTTTTCTGGCAGTAGGGGAATAGAATTAAGAATACAGGAAGGGAACAGGAAAGCTTATATTAAACTTTTTTTTAAACAAAATTCCAGAAATGGACAAATCTTATTGCATTATTGCTTATTGATATAATTCTATGATTATCTGACACACCATCCTCCTTTCAGTGAATAGGTACATAGGAGGAGGGAGTTATGCCCAATACAATTTTGTTAGCATAAGTTCTCAATTAATGCTAACGAAGCCAACAAATGGAAACAAATATGGCATGGGAAGGTATTTGGTTACGAGATATTTTCCTACGATTGTTATAGACCAATGTTCCGAAAATCAATCATTTTCTATCAGCCATGCTTTACTGCATTCAGAGTCAAAATATGGAAGCAGTCAATTTTTCCTCTCCAACCAAATCATATAAACAATCATGCATGACAACGACGCAGTTGTATTTGATACATTCCCGCAAAACATGGTGTGGACGCAGAAGGACGCAGACCATCAGAAACGAACGTCTCGATGGTGATTGCCTTTCTTGATGGTTTGCAACCTTCTAGAATCACAACTGATATGTATCAGTTCTGAGAGATGTGTAAAGATTACAATATGATTATTAGTTTTTCGCTTTGCGTAGAAGAACAAAATCATTACTAAGTAACCGCAACGAACTGTCCAGCATGTGCTACGGATTTTTTGAACATGTGGTCCTGGTATTTCTTCAGATTTTTCCTTCTGAAACAGCCATGATCGTCTATCAATAACGAATATTATCAACAATGATGCGAGGATAGACGTTCGGGAATGATTGAGAGAGCGACGTTCAAAATGTATCACCAAGTATTTCGATCACCGTCGATTAGCCACGTGACGAATAGCAACGGTAGCCTGCGATGGGGCATGGAATATTTTCTTTTATCAAGATAGTTTTGATTTTCGACATATATTCAATGGGTACTTTTACCACGTGCGTATCACAGTACTCGGAGATATCAGTATTTTAGCAAGAAACCAATCCTGAATGCTTTTCTTGAGCGATTTTCCGAACATTGTTATAGACCCTCACGCTTTACATTGTAGAAAGGAAAATAATAAAAATTTGAATAATTTCTGAAAATATCATAAATTTTTTAAGGGTGTAGCAAAACACACAGGGTCAGCAAGTTACAAATAATAAAGACTTCATTGTTTACTCATTTAGTCATATCAATTACATGCAAAAATTCAAACAAAAATTAAAGCACGAATTGACATCAACTCAAATCTCTTCCGTTTCTCTTAGAAGTTATGTACCTGAGAATGGGGGCTTGTGATATAGCTCAGTTGGTAAATCAGTTGCCTCCTAAGCCGATGTCCGCGAGTTCTAGCCCAAGAATGAACATCGAACACAGTTATTCCGGAAAAAGTTTTTGATACCTGTCCGCCAACTACAGGAACTGGAGGAACACTTACTTTTCTTGGTTACTTCTTGCCATGAAAAAAACTGTGTTGCTAGTTTTGACAACTAACCTTAGGAAAAGAGTTTTGTTTATTCCAGCGCTCTTCATACATCTGTGGCCCAAATACCACTTGATGGTTGTTAAGTGCTGTCAACCACTTGCGTTTCGGCCCGATCACATTGTAGTTAATCCATCCATCTGTTATGTGCTCAAGACTGAAAAAACGTTATAACATTTGGTCCTTCGAGCCGTATCGAGACTAGTCAATAAAGCGTTTGGCTTGGTTCGAACTAAAGCGTTTATTCCTTCGTTTTGAGGAATTTAAGTAGGTGAAAACAAAGACTGAGACTACTAAATACTTCAACTTAATGACAATTGGCTTGAACACTTGTTATAAATATCATTTAATAAATTAAGAAAATAATACACTCTTTTATGGAGGATACAATGTAGAAAACAAGGCTCACTTAAAAATTTGAATGATTTTAATTTTGCAACTATGAATAGTTTTGGTAATAATTGCTATGAATTCCAAATTGATAGTAAAATTTTGAAATATTATTTTTTCTTTGAAGTTTATTGTTGAACCGTGATTCGAAAGTATCGTATTATTAATATCAAATCAGGTTTTGATTCTTCAATTTCTAGATATAAATTAAACTCTCAAATATGATCTAAACCTGTGTAGAGAATATTTATAGTTAGAGTTTAAATAATGAAGAATTAAATAAAGATATAAATGTTTATAAATTTCAAAATAATTGATATAAGAATAACAAAAGTTGTAATGATTATACTGTAAATTTTAAGATGATGAAAAATGGAGTGTTTCGATATTTATGGTTTATCTCTTATTTACCGTTTGAACAGCTCTTTTTGGAAGGGAGGAACGCTTTGGAATTAAAACATGACACAGAGTTGGAGAATGCAGAAGAGAGCAAATGAGTTTGGATAAGAGAAAACTCTCGTTAAAAATTTTGTAGTTTTCTGATTGGTCTAGGTATCGTGTGACCGACATCTTTTCTAATACCGTATTTTTTTTCACCTGGAGGCAAACTAGAGGCAACCTAGGTTCGCTCTAACTGCTGTCATCGTGCGCATTTATTGCTCGAGAGGCAACCTAGGTTCGCTCGAAAAACGGACGGAGTCACCCTGAGAAGAAAGTCAGTTTTGTGAGAAGTTCACCAATACTCTCAACGTTGTTGTCAAAACATTAAACAGCTGTTTTTGGCTGAAAGCAAAACACTTGAAATAATGAACGGGAAAATGATTATTGCCGCGATTTTGAACCTCTCAGCCAAGCAAAATCGTACTATCTGCTGTCCAGTGCAATCCGGACACGAAAAAAGGCAAACCGGATGTGAATAACCGAATGAAGAAATCCAGAAAGGAGAACAAAATGACAGCTGCATGTAAACAATGCGCTCGTTCTCACGCACACCTACGTATGGAATAACTCGAAACCCGAAAGTCATTTTTTTATTCTGACGGTTCCAGAGCCAAATCCGGAATCAAAAAAAAATACGCCATAAGTGTTGGCGAGTCTCGTTTTTAGGCTTTTTTTCATCAGATTTGAGCTTTTTTTCCTAGGGAGCATATGAGATGAAAGCTTAAATCTGAAGGAAAAAGCTTAAATCTGAGGAAAAAAGCTAAAATCTGGAAATGTACTCCACACGGATTGTATATCGTTGCCGGGATCTGATCATGACACGAAATTTCGCTCGACAATCACAGATAGAAGAATGCATAACATTTCGTCTGATAGTAGGGGAAAAGGGGGCATATTGCCCACGTTAAGCAGAAAACCTTGTTATAGAGTACGTTTGAAAAGATTAACTTTAATTTTCGATTATGTTTGGAAGTTTGGTTTATTTTTTGTCTAAATCTGATAGTTAGAATAACTGGAAGGTCAAAAAAGACCACAAATTTAATGAATTTTGAAGAGTAGGTTGAAAATTGGATTTCAGATTCAGTAGGGGCATAATGCGCATATGTGTGTACCCAATCGCGCCGTTTAACGTTTAGTAAGTGTTTATTGATTCAGGTGCCTCCAAAAGTGTTTGCCAGGTAAAAACACTTCTATTCAACTACACAGATGGAAAAATTTATTGCTATGCGCAGTGCTGCCAGATACACTGAAATTCTTGTGAAAAGTTAATTAAATCTATATTAAAATTAGGAATTTTAAATTAATTCGTTTAAATTCAAGTTATGTTTTCCTATACAACATATAAATATTTTTAAAATTGTTGTGATGAAACTGCATATAAATTTAAACAAATATGAAACATGCTTAGAGATAAACGGACATGGCGCGTTTTGCCCTACCTAGATATGTTTATTAAAAATCGTTCAAAATAACAGAAAAAATAATTGAATAAGAAAATTTTTCGTTTTGTTATGATTTTCAAGATCAATGTTCATCATTGTAACAGATGTTAGGTAATTTTTTATGCTGATAGATGCCGTAATTCCTTACAAAAGTCAAGGCACAAATTGCAAAGAATTTGGCTTGAAAAACATTTTTGCATTTTTGCAGGAATTTATCGCATATTTGATATTAATTTTTTGTACAAAAGGTTTCTACTGTTAGAGAACGGAATAACGTACAGAATTCTTAAAATAAGTGTATATCTAGCTAGATATTGCAGTGGAGCGTTTTGCTCACACTGGGCATTATACTCCCAGTTCCCCTACACAGCAAAAAATATTTCCTGTAAAATTACGCAAATGTCCTGTTAAAAAAGGAGCAGGACAATTACCGTAATTTTACAGGTCGAAAAACAAATTGCGTGATATTTAATTTTTAGTGTACAATTTTTTTACAGGACATTTGCTGTAATAATAAACGAATCTTCGTTAACTTTTAAGGAAAGCAATTTATAATTACAGGTTTTGTTAATTACATGTTGATTTATTTTAAAGGTTGCAGTTTCAGTGACACGTACTAGTCAAAAATTTGTTCTGTGTAGTCGACTGTTGCGCTAGTGTTTGAAACTAATAAAAGCAGGCTATGCGACTATCAGTGAAAATGATGATGGTTTACAAGTCTGATTGTAATTGCTGTTGTAGTTCAAGCAAATCATTTTAAAACTTGTCATATGAATTTAGGAAGAGGATCTCTTTTCCACTGCTCTGGCGATTTTTGTTCGCAGCTAGAGAACCAACTGATTGTTAACACCATAAAAATCATTCATACCGTTTATTGCGATTAACCGGGCATCAAATTCAATGTTGTTTTGTTGGATTTTCTGAGCATTCACTTGAGAGATTGAACATTGAGCCAGAAATCATTGCTAAGGATATTTTGGTACAAGATTTCAGCGATGTGGCTAGATACTTTATTTTAAGAGGGATCAGAAATGTTCCAGTCATCTTGTGCTCTTGCCAAAACCTAAAGCCACCAGGTGACACATCGGTGAATCAATCGATAAATATGACTCTTGGATACGGCTTGCAAGGTGCTGGAGAAGCTAGTCTAGTGCAGGATACAGCTCTACACCGAGTGCGTAAAACGCTTTTCCAATTAACAGTTTTGTTTTGGTTACCCTTGACGTTAAAAACGCCTCCACAGGTCATTGTGTCATTCGTACGAAGATTCCGGCATGTATCTGTAGGATGGTGGAGTGTTCTTTCCTTAATTACCAACTACAGTGTATAACCAGCGAGGGATTGGGAACAGTAAGTGGCTCGGCAGGTTCCATACGGATCGATACTTGACCCGGTATTGTTGAAAATCCTTTATGACGAACTGCTGAGGCTGAGACTGCGTCTTCCCACGAGAGTGCGACTTGGGGGATTCACCGACGACGTGGTTCATCAAGCATCGCGCCCATCAACCGAGGAGGTCCAGCTACTCTTCACAGTAGCGATCGAGAAGGTAGAAAGTTGAATGCGCTTCAAGAGCTTGCGCCTGGCTCACACCAAGACCAAGATGGTGCTGATCACATACCTGATTTCAGCACAATCAGAGACGATTGCAGCTGGACCGTGTACAATCGAATCCAAGCGTGTGATCAAGTACTTGGGAGTGATGTTTGACGATCGGCTGAGTTTCACGGCCCACGTCTACTACGCCTGCAAAAGAGTGGCAGTGGCGACAGCAGCTCTCTTGCGGGCCGTGTTGAACAGCTCAGCGATCCGTTGCAGCAGAAGGAGGGTCCTGGCGACCATGAACATGGACCATGGACCTCGTCCATTTTGCGGTATGAAGCGACAGCCTGGAAGGCAGTCTTGAGCAGGCAGTGTAATCTGCAGAAGCTCCGCAGCTGATGAACATGCGGGTTATCAGCGCATACCGAACAGTGTTCTCGGTAGCTACTAATGTTGTGGCGGAGGTCATGCCCATCTCGGTCTTGTGAAAGGAGGATATCTTTTGGTACGAGCACAGGCACATGCTCAATATGAGGAAACATGCCATAGAGGTCTCGATGTCCAACTGGCAGCACCAGCGGAACGTGGCCGGTGGACCAATCGCTTGATCCCTAACGTCGGATTTTGGATGGGTAGGAAACATGGAGAGGTAGATTTCTGCATGACGCATTTCGTGACTGGTCACGGGTGTTTTATGCAGTATCACCATCGGATTGGACATGTAGCCTCACCATTCTGCCTGACCTGCGGTGGCACAGCTGAGATACCACAGCAAGTAGTATTCAACTTTCCGAGGTTCGAAGGGGCACGCATCAACATGCTTGCCGCCTGCGGACCAGAAACGACAGCCGACAACATTTTGCGGAGGATTTGTGAGGATGCTAATACTTGGCGCGTGGTCAGCAATGGGTACACCCGGATCATAACTGCTCTACAGAGAAGTTGGAAACAGCGCCAGTCCGCTACCCGTGTAGGTTGACTCTTTCGCCGAGAAGTATTTGAGTAGAGTGCGTCCGAACTTAGCAGTAAAGCTAACAAAGATAAGACTTTACCTTCTGAGTATGCCGAGCTGCTTGGTACGTCGCGTGCATGTGAAGGATTCCACCGTTACCGTCTTGAAGTATCCGAGTAAAACGTGCCATCTGCGACGGACGCTGCGGGGATAAAACATGACCTTCTCCGCAGTCGAACTCGTAGGAGGAAGAGTATTCAAGCCGCGGAATACTTTCTTGTAGAGTGGGTTCTCGTCGCCGTCAGATGAGCTACTCGAGCCGAGTAAGATGACATCACCGTCGGGATTCATCTAGGTCGTAAGCGTAAAAGACCCGTATGCGTGCTATGACATGCGCGAGTCAAGGGTAAGCTGCTCTCGATTCGGCACAAGGTGGGCAAAAACCCTCGGATTGATAGCCCCTAAGTTGCCAATCTAAGGAAGGAGGAAGACCGGACCACGGTCGGAGTAGAATGCACTTTCGGTGGGGCGCTTTCGAGTAATGTGTATCCGATCCTAGCAGTAAAGCAAGTTTCCGAGTAGATCGAACTACCTACAACGGAAGCTGCGGGGATTAGACTTGACCTTCTCCGCAGTCGAACTCGTAGGGAAAAGAGTATTAACTTCACGGAGTACTCTCGGAAAGAGTGTCTTCACGTCGTTGGCGGATGAGTCACGCGAGTCGCTGTAGCATGACGTCGTCGCTTGGGATCATCCGAGCAGTTTCTTGAAGCCCCGGACGTATGCTGTGACAGACGCGAGTCTAGGATAATCTGTTCTCGACCGGCACACGGACGTGCAAAGAGGAGAGGGCCTCAAACCAAATCAAACGGAGCCAAGACCTCAAGTCATTAGAGGAGAGGTCATAGGTTTCTAGCAGTGGTCTAGAACAGAGGCCGAGCGCATGATATTTTGTCACGTTCATCGTAGTGTAATTGGCTAACGTGCCGTTGTACTGAAGCGGAAATTGTGGGTTCATGTCCTGCCGGTTATCCGTTCTATCTTTTACAAGAAATTTATGATGTTAACGGCTGATGTTCTTTCTATCTTTGATATCTCATATTTCCTACTACTTCCTATCACCTTTAAAAATGTGAACTTTTTGCAACTTCGTACTAAAATGTTGGTTTTTCAATACAAAGTATAATTTTTAAAAGGATATTGTTTTTTCTTCCGAAAAAAAAACAAAATCAAAAAATAGAACGAAAAGTAGGCGAGTCTCGTTGCAGAAACTAAGATTGAGTGCTGAAATAATTTACTTTTTGTACTTTGTTGCATAAACGAAAAACGTTACTGTTTTCTACGTCAAAAAGTTCAATTTTCAGCACTGAATATCACTTAAAAAAATAATTGTATCAAATAGACACTAAAGTACAAAATTTTTGTTTTAACGAAAATTTTATCATAAGGAAAGATGCCTTGTTCCTTTTTTCTCTCCTATCACCGTCTTCTAACAGAGAGATAAAGTGCTGATCAAATTTGCTAATCTATCCCCTCGTAATTGGCAATCGCCGGCATCCTTCCAATTTGTTTGCTTTCCCACAACCTCCCACGTCTGCGTTTTTGCAAAATCAGTCGAAAGCTCTCGGATACACTTTGATTAGGCTCCAAGAATTCACACCCTAATTTGATCCCACAACCTAGTCAGCCAGCCTTTATCATCCGACGCTGTGTCATATCATCACCCGGCAGGCAGGCAGGCAGCCCATCTTTTCAATCCTTTACCATCGGAGACGTGACATGACATGTATCTTCCGATGAGATCCGCACATATTTCCGTTCTGCGATAACCGATTTTTTGTTAACGCCTTGATGTGAAAGGAAGAAAAAAACCGTTCGTTACTTTAGATAGAAGGATCCAAACACCATCGGGTTACAAAACGTAAACAAATAAGCATTACCAGCCCCTTGCCTCTTCTGGATTCCGATCTACCTGTTTGGAAAGTCACCGCCCCCTCTTAGACGCGCCCCATTTTCGCACCTTTCATCCGCAACGATCCACGTCACATTAACTTCTCCAGTCAGAGCAGAGCGCGGTTTATGGGAAAATGTAAGTAAACGCTGAAGCCGAAGCTAAGGCATGCAAATTTTCCATCATCACGCCGGCAAACCGAGGCCAGGTTACTTTACTAACGTCGGTAGGAGCCAGGAAAAATGGAAAACGATTCCCTTATGCGTCTTCTCATCAAACAACAATCAACGTTAGGTACACGCACGTAGATGAGAGTATGAAATGGGAAAAAGAACGAAAAAAAAATGATGTGAAGCAAACGAGTTCGGAAAGCTATTTGAAATTCTTTAGGGGAACAGTCTACCAAAACTTTTCCGACCACAAAAAAATTATATTGTGAGGCTAAATTCCTGAACGCTTTCGCTATTCAGTTTCTTTCATGAGCTTTTTTCGGAATTAACTTTTTATACTGTTAGGCATAACTTTCGAACATTGGTTTGGTGATTTACAATATTCCAAGTAACAATCCTTAACATAACAAACTAAGCCGACTGGCTTCATCGAGTTTTTACTGTTCAAAATGGGTTTATTTACTGCTAAGAGTTTAGTCACTATTTTATTGTTTGCCTTAAGAAAGTTTTGCAAGTAAGTTTACAGGGTGTTTCATGCAGTTATCCGAAAATTACTCATTTTCAATGAATGTTCCTGATTGTTGTGTTGTGCTACTGTTGATTGCTACTGGACCTATCCGATTATCATTCATCACTCCCTAATCAGACCTTGAGTGTTAATTTGACACTTCTGAGATAAAATAGTTCTTAATCGTATCCACTACTATAATATTTTTTTTAAATACATTAATCGAAACATTTTAATATCAGTAAAAAAAATCCGAACATTTTATACAGTTATATTTACTTGCTTCCTCGCAATTTAACATCTTTAATAGAAAAGCCGGCGGCATTGGCGGCATTGGCGTAGTGATCAGAGTTTAAGTCATCTACGCTAATGTTCATGAGATCGATTCCCGGTCACGGCATACTTAGTTCTCTTTCTATGAGCTGGTGGATATAGCGTTTTCAAGATGCTAGCCATCATATTCTTGAAAGATGTACGTTTAGTGTTAAGGAAAAATGATCTCTTCAAAGAAACTGAAGTTTCACTGAGATCCTTTATGTGTGTGTGTGTGTCCGTCTTCAAAAAAAAAAATCTGAAAAAAACATCCCATTCTAAAACTACCATAAGTCACGTATGGTTTACTCATTAATATTTGAGCTTAGAGTTCGTGAAAGCTGAAGTTAAAAACAATGTTAAATTTTTTTTTTCAATTTTTTGCCGAACAAAAATCTAAAAAAGCAGTTTAAAGAACGCAGTTTTTATTACACCTCTAGTAATTACTGTTTTAGAGATGGAAAAATTGTTTTAAAAATACGGCATGAATTTTGAATGTCATTTCCAACATTTTGCAATCATTAAATTTTGGATACGTAGAAAATTGAATCTACTACAATTTTCAAAGTTGGCTTTTACGCGGTAATTTTTTGGAATTTGAATAATATTCATCCTTTTCTTTGTAATCTTCCTTGAGTTTGCACTCACTTCCCTGAATTTTCACTGTTTATACCAATCAAATCTAAACTCCAGATAAGGCTTGAATCATACTTGAATCGCCAACAAAAAATAAATTTCAATAGAAAGAAATTCCTCGATATTTAAGCCACTTCAGGAATTCCGCAAGGAGCTCATTTAGGATCCTACTTTTCATACTTTATGTAACGAATTTTCCTTCATTCTCAAAAATCTCAAAATGCTCTTTTATGTCGACGACATGAAGCTCTATTCCAGAATGAAATTCACATTTTCTACCTGTGGTGCAAAAAAAGCCTTCTGAAGCTCAATGTAAAAAAAAAAATTAATATCATTTAGCAAAAATGAACAACCAACAACCAAACATCACAATTAAATTAGGAGATCAGAATGAAGAAAAATGTGAACGAGTCAGGAATTAAGGAGTCATTTTAGACTCTAAACTTACTTTCACAAACCATTAAAATACTATCATCCATAGGGCAAATAACCTGATGGGCTCTAAAGGGTGATACGGTCAAAATTTGGTCAAGGGAAAACGCGTTGAAATCGGTGAAATCGTTTATTTAAAAAATCAAACTAAATTTCGTTTTCAAGTTTAATTAGTATAAAATTTAGGAAAAATATTCAGTTAGGCTTCCGCTTTTCCAAATCCGAATTGCCGGGCCTTACGCTCAACTCCTGCCATCAGATTTTGTATAGCCACCTTGTCCACCTTCTTCGCCGAGGAAAGCCAGTTTGCCTTGAACTGCTGCTCGTCCTTTGCAGTTTTTTTGGTCTTCTTTAGGTTCCGCTTGACAATAGCCCAGTATTTCTCAATTGGGCAGAGCTCTGGCGTGTTGGGAGGGTTCTTGTCCTTGGGAACCACCTGCACGTTATTGGTGGCGTACCACTCCATGGCCTTGTTACCGTAATGGCAAGATGCCAAATCCGGCCATAACAGTACGGAACAACCGTGTTTCTTCAGGAAAGGCAGCAGACGTTTATTCAAACATTCTTTCACGTAAATTTCTTGGTTGACTGTCCCGGAAGCTATGAAAATGCTGCTTTTCAAGCCACAGGTACAGATGGCTTGCCAAACCAGACATTTCTTCGCGAACTTTGACAGTTTCATGTGCTTGAAAATATCTGCTACCTTTCCCCTTCCTTTCGCCGTATAAAACTCCTGCCCCGGAAGCTGCTTGTAGTCGGCTTTGACGTAGGTTTCGTCGTTCATTACCACGCAGTCAAACTTCGTCAGCATCGTCATGTACAGCCTTCGAGATCGCGCTTTAGCCGTCGTATTTTCCCGGACAACCAGAAGTCGTATTTTATTTTACAGATTATATCGTATACAATGTAATTTAAACTCATTTTCGTAGATCTGCACCTACAATGTGCGTCCCATGCATATTCTTTATCGTATTTAAATACATTGCATGATATTATTACGACAATACAATCCAAATCAAGAAATTGTGTGCTAATGTACCTATATGGACTCCTAAATAATACGTATATACTGGTTTTGCTGCATTATATACTATATGTTTACACGTATATTTGCACGTATATTTGTGTTGCAAATTCGAAATACCCACCAAATGGTTGGCTGGGACGATTTTCAGCCATGATTGACAGATTTTGTCGTGCTATGCATAATATTATTCGAAATTAAGATTTTTTTATAACAAGAAATACAATTTATATTATCATAACAACCAGGTGTTAGATCTTAGCAGAAAGAAAATAAGCTCGCAACATTGCTTGCCACTTGGAGATATATGCTATAAAATCGTATATAACTGCATTGATTCGTAATAATGTACATGCAATCGTATACCTATGCAAATTAAATCGCATGTCTGATTTTCGTAAAACGTAGTTGCTGCAATCGTAAAAGAATACAAATAAGTTCAATAAAATCGTTTATGATAATACGATATTGATGATTAGACTCGTATTTAAGGAGGCTTCAAAATGCTGATCTATTTTTAGATTATCGATGGCGTGTTCTACGATTTAAAAGATTTAAGTCATAGAAATATACGATTTGCTTTTGGTTTAATACAATTGAAGCAAATCCCCTTGAATTTATATATTCCAGATAGCTTTGAGGAACCATCATGAGCTGCAGATCGTATGGTCAGGGGATCAAGTCCAGGTATTACAATGAACGTTGAAAAAATTCAGCAATCATTCAAATAATAAATTGTACGATATAAACTCTAATTTGACAACAAAAAACGCATTTCTTTGAAATAATCATATTTTTATTCAACTGACGGAAAATGAGAGCACTGCACTCAAGTCGCGAAAGACGACCAAATAAGTCGTCAAACTTTCCATATTGCTACAAAAATGTCATATATAAAGATATTCCCAAGCCCCTCTCCTAGATAGTGTTTGTAACAGTTCATTTTAAATCATGTTTAGAACACTACATAGAGATTGAACATCAACTCCAGTGAGTTTTAACGAATTCATAGAATTTTAATAATGCTGTAATAAAACACTCACTTCTCTTGCTTATTATAAACTTCAATGCATTTGGACATCTTCATTTATCTTTAAAAATATTTCAACAAAATTAGATTCCCTTTTATATTTTTGGGTGGGTACCCCTTTTCAATACAAATTCAATTTTCTGCAACACTCTAACCCGCCGAGCATCGTCATCGTAATGCTCAATTAGCGCTACTGCAAAAGTCACCAAAATATGAATTTAATACCAAGAGAAAGAAAGCCCCACCGAGACGAATCAACATTTGCAAACGAAAAACCTTCTGCCTTACAAGAGGAAAAAAGACAATAATCTTTCGCCCACATTCCTGAGGAGCGTGAGGCCTTTGGTACAGAAAAAAAAACAAAACAAAAAGTAAAATGAAACGAAACAAGAAATTTTCTTTCCCCAAGTAAACATTCCAGATTTTGTTTACCACCCCTCCTTGGACGGATCTTCCCGAAACCGAGAAGGAAACTGATGAAGTTTTGGCTGCGGAAACCCTCAGAAATAAACCTTTTGCTTGAACACACACAATTTTTCGGTTGGCACGCAAAAAGCCCCCGGGTCTGAAAATAATTTTTTGTTTGCGTAAAGCTTTGAGGTTAAATTTCACTGCTCCTGGTGCCCTCCTGCTGCGTGGTGCCGGTAAGCTGCTCATTATTTCTAAATTTTATTAACAGTTTTCTCACTGTTGAAAGCCCAGTTTTGGTGAGGCCGCTGTTTAACAGCAGAACGGCGAAGAAAAGTAAAATTAAATCGAACCAGCAGCGATGGGGAAACGTTTTTCGAACGTTTGCAGTAACGGTTTCTAAAGGTGCCTAATAGGGTGGCCCTTATTTTCCAACTTCCTTGAAATCTAGCTCCTGCCCCTCAATCTTGATCCAATCAATCAAAAAACAATAGTTATAACGTTTTAGCTCATTCGGATAACTCTAATGCAAGCGCCAATTATCATCAAATTTGTATGGAATTTCTATGGAAAAAGTGAAAACTTCAAAATAAAATTTTATTTAATTCTAGCAAAACTCTGTAAAACACAAACTTTTATGCATCACGGATTAAAGATATATAACAACTCTCAACAACATTTCTGAGCGTTTTCACGCTTGGAAAAAGTTACAAAGATTTTAGGTTTGCAAATACTTTTTCAAATATTTTAATATGAAATCAATGGAATTCTAAATGCAAGCTCAGATTCTTGAGAACTGTGAAACCGCATACCTAGGTTCTATTGATATCTTCAATACGGTTTGTTTTTTTAATCGACCTTTTTAGGCGAATAAATAACTACAAAATTGCTTGCCAGATGTTCCGGACGTTTCGAGCTACTAGCTACTCCTCTTCAGCGGACTTTATATAAAATTTATTTTTCTTTTATATACCATTTTATTATACTATTCAAAACTTACTTAATCTAGCGATCGTCAATACTACTATTTGAAGTTGTTTGTTTACTTTTGATGTTATGTTTACATTTGTCTGACAGTGTTTTGATCTTAGGTAAAATAGAGTTGTAGACTGACTTAAAATTTATAGAGTCTTTCTGTTTATTGACATCGTCGTTGTCGCCCCTAATTTTAATGTGGAACATTTCTGCACAAATTTTTCAAGAATATTCGTGTTTTTTAAGTCAAAAATATGATCATTAAACTGAGTCTCAGAGGGTGAATGACCACGAAGGTTAAAATCCTCTTTAAATAAATAAAAATAGAATCGAATAGAATAGAAACTGAGTCGATTTGGGGTCATTTTTGAATTTCTCAAACCCTGGGGTCTTAAAAGCTTCGGTTTGGTCCAAAACTCATCCATGATTTTTTGCAGAATTTTTAAGTAACGTTTACATGAGTAAATTTGAACTTTTAGGTTTGTATGGGAAAATCGAATATTTTGAACTGAAAAATCAACATCATTTATGTTTCTTCTGTGGAACCGAGCCTGCTCATGGTTTTTGTGCCAATTTATAAATTTCCTAAAGGATATTTTCCGCTGAACAACTTTGTCGAATATCATAACTTCGTATCTTTTCAGACAAAAAAGTTATTAGCTGTTTAACAGGTGTATGTCTTTTTGGATGGATTAACCATGAATTCAATTGACACCACTGCTTATGCCCTACGAAGTATGGCATGAAAATTGGTCTTGCAATACTTCGCTAGGCACCCAGCAGTGATGTCAATTGAATTTCTTGTTTATCAATACAAAAGACATATGCCTGTTAATCAGCTAATAACTTTTTTGTCTAAAAAGATACGAAGTTCTGATATTGAACAAAGTTGTTCATCGGAAAATTTCCTGTAAGAAATTTATAAATTGGCACAAAAACCATTAGAAGGCTCGATTCCACAGAAGAAACAAAAATGATGTTGATTTTTCAGTACAAAATATTCAATTTTTCCATACAAACCTAAAAGTAAAAATTTACTCATGTAAACGTTACTTAAAAATTCTGCAAAAAATCATGGATGAGTTTTGGACCAAAACGAAGCTTTTAAGACCCCAGGGTTTGAGAAATTCAAAAATGACCCCAAATCGACTCAGTCTAAGACCATGTTCTATGCTATGTAAGGCTAGTCCTGATCTTCCAACCTTTTTGTTCTTAACATCGTTTTTATGTTGTTCTAATCTTTTATGCAAAAACTGACTTGTTTCGCCAATATAAGATTTTTTACATTCTCCACATTTTATGTCATAAACTACATGTGCTGTTTTTTCTTTGAAATTTTATCTTAAGTTTTTGTAAAAATTGTGTTTTTAACTTTGTCTAAGGACTTGAAAACAAATTTGATGTCATATTGCTTAAAATATCGAGCTAGTTTTTCCCCTAGACCTGCGCAATACGGTTTAGTTATAAAGTTTTTGGCTTGTTGTTGATACCTGGACTTTGGATCGGTGAGCCATTTTTCACATAAAGTAAAAACTATAGTCGCATTAGTTGATAGAGCGTTTAAATGGACAAATGTAAACTATAGGGAAAGAACACTTAAAACTGTAAAAAAACATTCTAAATACAAATAACTATCCCGAACAACTTGTAGCAAAAATTGTAAAAGAGAGAACGCATGAAATGCACAACAGTTTAAGTGAGGAAAAAATCGAACAAGCCAAAAACTTTATAACTAAACCGTATTGCGCAGGTCTAGGGGAAAAACTAGCTCGATATTTTAACCCTTTAATGCATCACTTTTTTTAAAATGAGAATTGCAGTTATTGATTCAGTGGAATAATGACATTTTAATTTGAATAACACAAATCAACAGGTTTTAAGTCGTTCTTTTGAGTATTATTAAAGTTATGGCCCATCAAAGTTGAAAAATATTTTTTTTAAATCTTAATTAATTTCAATACGAGTTTGCAAATTTTTTCCAAACCTTGTCAAGTGGGTGCAGGAAGGTGTTTGTGATTGATTGAGCTTAAAAAGTGTGAAAGAATTTGCGAATCTGAAGAAATATCAGCAATTTTCTAAAAACTACTTTTTTCGAAAAAATAAATAAATTTGAATTTTGCATTTTTTCCGCATAGGTACTTTGTTCGATATCTCACGGGAACATTGAAATACCGTAACAAAAATACCATGGGCTAATTTCTTTTAATCTCTAGAACATTTTTTGTCCATACACCTTTCAAAAATATCCACGCGTTTCCGAGATATTTGGATTTAGATTAGTGTTGTTTTAAAACAACACTATGCATTAAAGGGTTAAGCAATATGACATCAAATTTGTTTCTGAGTCCTAAGAAAAGGTAAAAACACAATTTTTACAAAAACTAAAGATAAAATTTCAAAGAAAAAAACAGCAAATGTAGTTTATGACATAAACTGTGGAGAATGTAAAAAATCTTATATTGGCGAAACAAGTCAGTTTTTGCATAAAAGATTAGAACAACATAAAAACGATGTTAAGAACAAAAAGGTTGGAAGATCAGGACTAGCCTTACATAGCATAGAACATGGTCATATTTTTGACTTAAAAAACACGAATATTCTTGAAAAAATTGTGCAGAAATGTTCCACATTAAAATTAGGGGCGACAACGACGATGTCAATAAACAAAAAGACTCTATAAATTTTAAGTCAGTCTACAACTCTATTTTACCTAAGATCAAAACACTGACAGACAAATGTAAACATAACATCAAAGGTAAACAAACAACTTTAAACAGTAGTATTGACGATCGCTAGATTAAGTAAGTTTTGAATAGTATATTAAAATGGTATATAAAAGAAAAATAAATTTAATTTAAGGTCCGCTGAAGAGGAGTGAAACGCCAAAAGTAGCTCGAAACGTCCGGACCAACTGGCAAGTAATTTTGTAGTTATTTATTCGCCTAAAAAGGTCGATAATAAAAACAAACAACTTATTGAGGTGATTAGCTAATTCAACAATATCTTCAATATTATATTTCAATTTTATGATATAGCTCAACCTTATCAAATAGGAAACTACAGTCTTATAAGTAGTGGTGATATGTATTAAATATTGTTTATGCTACATTCCACAGTTAAAGATTTACATTTAAAAAAATTCAATGCCACAGTGTTGGCCATAACTACACACAAAAAAAAAAGCATAGTAACATTACTAAATCCGTGGTTCAAATGAACAACACGCAACCATATTTTTGAGTCAATAATGTTTTGTTCTTAAAATTACTCCGCGCATAGTAATGTTACTATGTGCTGGTTTTTGCTGCGCATAGTAATTTCGACTACATTTTGTGGTAAACCTGCTAATGACAGATTAAATTCGTTTACTTCGTGCATGGTAAAAGTGCAATTTTCCATTATTAAAGTAATACGCATTATTATCAAAATAACTTATAAATAAGCATGGGTGGCAAAGCTCCTCAGATCGGCTTGTCCAGTGAAAGAGAGTGCAATTTTTTTCGTCTGCTCCCCCAATCAGTGCGGGGAGAGATAAATCGCACTGAAATGAAGAGTGAGATTGTCAACACATAAGAGTGAGCGAGAGTATTCATATCCGCTGATGAAGAGAATTCCCTTCTCCGGAAAAATCTGTTGCGCAATGTGCTGAGGAGAATTCGAGAGCTAACTCAGTTTATTCTTGGTACGTTCACGAGAAAAGATGCTACTTTCCTAATCAAAGCTCCCAGCGGTGTCCTGATTTTCTAGAAGCCGTCCTGATATTAATTGCAATTGATTTTGCAATGAAAACAGTTTAACCTCTTAAACCAATGGTAATCTTTGGTTCAGATTATATTTGAAGGGTGTTTTTCGGTATAAACTAAAAGCCACCTCACTTCATATCTCTTCTGCTGCATAAATTAAGGCGTATACTGCACCGCTATTTCGCCTTAATTTATGCAATCTAAGAAGAGCTGCATTTCATTTCCACCAATCTACTGGGGTCCTGAAAAATCCTGGTTTTTGTTCTTCGCGGTGTCCTAATTTTTTGATGAAACCACCTGTCACCTCTTCTTCGAACGCTACCTCTTGCAAAAAAAAAATCAAAACAGCTAACAGCAGTAGGCATGGTAGCGGAGTAGAAATTGTTTATATTTTTTCTACGTTGTGTGGTGGGAGTCTAAATATTTTTTTCCTTCTTTACTCTGAGGTGTATGACTGAAACACAGGGTGCTCTTTGTTTAGAATTCTCTTTCTCCCACTCGGATGCAAAAGCTCTCACACTTGCCGTCCGAGTCACTTACAGCTCGTGTAAACTCGGGTAACGAGTGGAGCACGATCAGCGAAAGAGGATTACACTCGGAAGCCGAACTGAAAACAGTGATGGTTACTCCCGGCTCTTTGTTGTTTGAGAAGAGCCGACCAACCCTGAAAATAAGTATTGTATCATGATATATATTACAAAACTAGCATGGTATAGTAATCTTTCAGCACAATCAGAAAAATAAAATTCGTTTTATTAAAGTGCATTTTTATTCATTGAATCCACACCATGGTCGAGCAACTCGGGCTGCAGCGGAGAGAACAGCTTCACTGACTGATTCAAGTTCACTTATCATCTGAAATGAAAATGAAAAAAAAACAATAATATTAAGAAATTATAGAAAAACTGATCACTGATCTATTTAATTAACAGTATTTAAACTAATTTAAAAAAAAAACACTCAATTCCACTCACCTGAAAAACTGCATTTCCCGGGACGGCAGATGTGCTGATACTGCGTTCCGTTCTGAATCCTTTGCCCCTATCTCATGTCCTTCGACCAATTGTGTCCGGGGGGTCCCCCGTTTGGGGAACTCGAGAACCGCATTCGCCGACACTAAAACAAATTGAAAAGAAAAACAGTAAATCAGTAAATCCTTCTTGAACACATTGGATTGTATTTTTTAATTTGCTTATCCGATTAGCAGCGCGTGAAAGAAAATAGAACACCATCTAACTAACCTGAAAGATGAATTTTCGACGATATCTGATCAGCTGTCCGGCTCCGGCAGCAACAGTTTATTGTGGTTCTCCATCCTCCGGTGTCCATCCTCAGGGCGTTGTCATTATCCTGCACAGCTGATTGGCCAAATCAGTGTTTGCGAACTTGCATCATAAATCGATTAAAACACAATTAATTCGCGCCGGACGATTTCAAAACGGCAACTTTATCGGAGTAGTCGTGGGGAAATTTTTTTTCTTCGTACCGAAATTTCAACCGACTGACTGATATTTAACAAAATCAAACGCATAGTAAAATTACTAGATCTGAGCGTAAAATTACTTTATTTATAAAGTGAAAATATTCAACAATGTCGAGTTTAAGAGGAACAATGAAGAAATTACCATGAGTATAGTATTTCCGACAATTCGAAAGCAGGTATGTCAAAATTATCATGCACATAGTAATGGCAAGAAGACGAATCGTGCAATATCTATATATCATGCGCATGGTAATTTAGACACGAGGAAATTACTATGAGCTGTCAAAGTTCGCATAGTAAAAATACTTTATCGTAGTACTTTAGCCCAGATTTCTGGTAGAAAATACTAAATCGTGGTAGAAAATACTATATCGTGGACATAGTAAAATTATCATGATCCTGTATTTGAAAAAACCATGCATTTTTTTCCGTGTAAGGTTAGTACCCATAAAATAAATTGGCTCAAACCACTCCAAACAAATTGAAAACTAGCTATTTTGGCTTGGCTAGGTTTTAGATATCAGAAACTAATCAGGGTGGTTCACAAAAAAAACAACACAACTGACCCTCTTATTGTAGCTGAATCTCCAATCCAGAGTTTTCGTCAACATCAGCTACGGCGACATCCATGACAACATTTCAGGTTGACCAGACATCTGTCAAACATCTTCCCAGTGTTGGAACCAAACAAAAGAAAGGGTTGCCAAGTTGCCAAGGTGTATCAAAGACAGTTTATCATCGTCGCTGGTTGGCAAGGTTGCCAACGCAAAAACTTTGGATTCAAACTGCACTGACAGTACATTGACCGACCACAAACACAGCTAGAAAATCAACAAAAAGAATCATCGATTACGAGCAACAATTTCAAATCATTTTTAACGAGATAAGATTTTTTTTCCAATTTATACTGATATCCTTCAAATTCGATTTTTCAAATAAAATCTTTAAATTTGGTAAACACGACTACAGTTATAAAAAAATCACAAAGCATTATTGTTTAAATAAACTTAAACAACAGGAAAAAACAACTTTAAAATTCATTCAGAACAAAAATCTTTAAAAGAAACACAGGAAAAACAGTGCACAAATCGTAGTAGAAATGAGGAAAAAATCAATAGAAAAAACCAATCAGCATAACTTCATAGCCAAAATTTCACTTTTATAAAAATTAGGCATAAGTAAGTGGATCCTTTTCTTTTCCTTTTGAATGAAACATGAAAATGTATGCAAAAATAAGGCTTAAATAAGCCTTAGCCAGTTCATTAACTCTGCAATTTTTTTCAAAATGTACTTTTTTGTGTTTTATATATCTCCATACAAAAAGTATGGGAAACTATAAACAAAAAGGTCAAGAACCATTTTCGCTTTGTCTAAAACTTTTTGTTATTCTTTTAAAAGCTGTTACTTGAATCAAGTTTAAGGGTTTTACAGTGTTGCCAGAATTAACTTTGAACTTTATGGAAATTTTTACCCTTTTTCATGAATTTTCCTATTTCAAAGCGTTTAAGGTACGCTTTAAAGTTGTTCAATGATAGTGAAATTTTTAACAGTTTGTTATCTTAATAAAAGGATCATTACTAGTAGCAGCCGTGAAATTTAAGGTTTTAAAAGCTTCTAAATAACAAAGGGTCACCCTAAACACTACGCAAAATTGAATTTCATGTTAAAAAAATTTTTTTTTCTTTAGAAGAGAGCCTTCAGCGACAAGTAATTTTTTTCTGCAATCAAGTTTACCTATAATATTGTTTAGAGTGACACATTATTAGACCCTTCAAAAATATCGAAATAAATTCCATTATTGTATGTGTAGGCTAATTAAAAGTTTATTCAGTCTGTAAAGCCTTAATCGACTAAGACGGTGGATGTCTATTAAAGTTGGTGTATGTCTTAAAAAATGTGAGTGAATGTATCCCACTTGTCATGTGAATTTTAAATGACCTTCAAGTGAATTTCAAGTGAACGCTTTAATGTTTTTCAAGTTTGCAGCAAAGTGAATTTAAAATAAATGTTCATCAAGTCGTTTACACCTTTTAGTAAAAGTGATTCTGAGGTGAAATTTATGTAGTTAAATGATCGATGAACTTTGTCCATTAAAGCAATTATTGATTTGAATTTAAAAAATTATAAAAATTAAAGTATTTTATATCCATTGATTGGGTTCCAATAAATGTTCCGACTTGACCAAACCATCCGTTATCCGCCTAAACAGACATTTTTTTTGCTGTGATCTGCAGATAATAATAATTTTCTAATTCAATATTTTTCAAGTATTCACATATTTTTATAATACTTACTTTTATTCTAATTGAGTTCGAAAATTCCCAAGAAATAGAATTGGATATTTTCATCGGGACTGTGCAAGTTTGCTTCTTGTCCGTTGGCTGAAAGGTTGAGACACGCGACCTATCACACCGAATATCGTTAGCTGACTGACGACCGTTCACGAAAGCTCAGCCGTCGTGTGTGCGTGTTAAAAGTAAGGACGATGGAGAGATTATCGACTCAGAAAGGCCTATCGGCTGAGAGGGTGTCGCTTTCGCAATTATCGGCTACACATCTCCCCCCTACAGAACAGTGCGAAAATAGAAACAAAATGTTTTGAAGGCAAAATTTCTAAAATAAATATACGAACACATGCATATTTGTACATTTTTGTGTGCACAATTTAAACACGTACGCCGGAGCATCGTATCGATGCTTTTATCTTTTTTCTTACCTGTTTTTCAAGCAGCACTTTACAGTGCTTAAATTATTTTCATTTTCATTTATTATTAATTTTCTCTTTTCTTTCCACAGCATGGGAAAGTCATCGGCCGGCGCAAAAGCCAGAAGAAAAAGAATTGCCAAACCTAATACAGGTTCATCGGCCTAAAAAAAATTTCCATTTTATTCGATGTCCTTCATAACATCGGTGATCAGGATAATAATTTGAAAATTCTTGAAAAGACTCGTCCTATGTTTCATTGTCGAGTCAACCGATTGTTAAATCATCTAACTTCCACTTTTTTCAATTGCGCAGGTAATCATTTGTCCGAATCCATTGACTGTCCCGTAAGGGCAAAAGTAATTGCTTTTAGGAAAAATCTCAAAGTGTTCAGAAATTTTTCTTCTTCTTTTTCTTGATCTTATTTGTCTTCACGCACGCCCACAAATAATCTGAGTGTTCGCGGTCAGCATCGGTCGACCTTGGAATCATGGCTTGGTAATGACTGATTCAGTACCATGGGCATGTTGTTTAACGTTCTCAGGGTGATTGAAAATGGTTTGCATGCTTCGGGTATAACTAATGGGAAATAAAAACAAGTCTCAACGCAGATGCGAAGGCTCGGGAAAGTCCCCGAAATTTTAATACCTCCTCTTTTTCTTCATTTTCTGATCCAAACAATTTTGTTGATTTGGAAGAATTTATTGAGGATAGATTAAAATTTTAGCATTTAAATTTAATGGAAATAATGCAACTTATGTAGAGAACAAATTCTAAGTTTGAAGCTTTTCAAACTTTTTTTTCATTATACTAATAAAATTATTATGACTTTACGATTCCCTCATAGATCCAAATAGATATCAAAATATTATGGATTTGAACGCTAGATATTTGCTGCCTAACCTAGATAAAATCTCTTTATTTTTGAAAACTCAAAACATTCATCACTGAAACTTTTTTGGGGGAGACTGTATGACGGTCATCGGAATAAAAACGCAAAGACACGCCTTCGCCTCCACAATAATCTAACTAAATTGATAATTGAAATAATAGAATCTAGTTAAATGTTTTCTTTTTTTTTAAAAAAAAAAGCAGAAACGAGCTTAACTTACTAGAGCAGCACTGAAGTTCTTAAATCGAATGTATCGAATACCGCTTGAATATTCAAACTTAGTCAAACTATTGGATTCGCCTTCTTGGAAGCAATTTGTGAAAAAAAAAACACTCGATATGATTTCTTCCTAGTCACTGTCACGGGCTGATGCGAGATGCAAAGATTCACTATAGATAGGAACACTCACAGGGTACAAAATAAGCCGATATCGTAATCCCTCAGATCTCCACCAAACCGAACTCTCAAGCCGGCAAAAAGGCGCCCGCGAACGGAAAATCCTTATTTGATTTTGTCAGAGCTATCAAAATGAGCGCTGATTGAGCCGCACAATTGAATTTGGCATTTTGGAGAGGTGGGAAAAAGAAAATGGAACCGTGGAAAATCTGGGCTCTAGTCCAAGACCCTTGAATTTCTCTCCGCATTGGGTGCGTGCGTGAAAATTGTATTCCACTTTTCACTGTCGGTCGGCTTGATTGGGCGCACGTGTTTTTGGAAGAATCATCCTGCCGCCCCGGGTGTGCCGAGTTGGAATACATTAGTAGGACCGATGTGAAGAGTGAAATGATAGGGAAATTTGGTTTTGCCTTCAGGGTAGCCCCTAACTATGTCTGGTTGAGAGCTGTCAATTTTTCTTGTCTTTAATATTTAAAATCGGAGTTTCGATTCCATTGCCTACAGATTTATCAATTGAATGACAGTTTGTTAAATATTCCCTCCTTCCAGAATTGACATGTTTCTATACCAGAGGACAAAAGAAGTATTTGATTTTCGAAGGTGATGGAAGGTATTAGACATTAGAGAAACATGAGGCATCAAAGAAAGAAAGAACATAAGCCGTTAATGTAGATTTAATTTATCGGTCTAGCGGTAAAAAGTGATGTCCTTTTTAGTAGGGACATCTAAAGATTATGAAGTGTTTTATAAAGGTGGACTAGTTGACCCGGTGTGCTTTGCTACACCTTTCAAAAACAAATGATATTTTCAGAAATTATTCAAATTTTTATTGTTTTGTTGGAATTATTTCAAATCAAATTATAATATAATTCATAAGCAACCGCTATAAAATTAGAGGCGCAGCTGGAGTTTCGAATTGATGACATTAACTGATTTTCTGAATCTCGACCTATAAACTTTTGTTGAAGATCTGATAATTTTAATCTGTTCTTTAAGCTTCGCCTTGAAAATGAGGGTCCCAAATTAAGCGTACGTAAAAAATCTTACTTATAAAATATGATTGTTTTTGCTTGATATGCAACCCCTTTCCTTCCCTGCACCCCCTGCTGAATGGAGGTCGTGGTTTTTAATGTTCAAACCTATTTTTTTTATAATCTAAAAATCCTCTTATATCAAATATAGTTCAATTGGTTGATACGTTTTTAAGCTTTACAACAAAATTTATATGGAGCCTCCTCCTTTCTTCCTCTTTCTACACTGTAAATCGTAAGGGTCTATGACAGTCGTAGAAACATATCTTTTAACCATATACCTTTCCATACCAATATGATTCCATTTGTTGGCTTCGTTAGCATTAATTGAGAACTTATGTTAGCAAAATTGTATTGGGCTCACCTCCTTCCTCCTATGTACCTTCTCACTGAAAGGAGGATGGTGTGTCAGATAATCATAGAACCATACCAAAATGATTTTCCATGTTAAGCTTTGTCCATTTCACGGATTTTGTAAAAAAAGCTTACTTCCCATCCTATATTCCCAGATCTACACTCTTACTGCAAGAAAGGAATTGTTTCACATGGAAAAATTTCTCGTATTGAAATACCATCCCATGCCAAATTAGGTTTTATTTGCGTAGTAAATTCTTGAGTTATGCATAAACTTGAAAGAAAGTACCATCCTCCCTTCCGTTCTCCCCATTGAATGGAGGGGTGAAAACTAAATATTCCCCAAAGTATTTTTCGCACTCAAATACTTTTTGATGCCAAATTTGGTTTCATTTGCTTGATTAATTCTCGAGTTATGCGAAAAATTTGTATGGAAATCCCCCTTTCCCCCTTTATATCATTCCGCTGATAAAAGTAGAGCTTCAATTCATAATAGAAACATTTCTCGTATCCAAATACTCTTACATGCCAAATATGGTTCAATTTGCTCGATCAGCTCTCCAGTTATACTGAAATTTGTAAGGAAGACCTCTCCTCCCCCTTTTCATCCACCTCTTTGAAGGAGTGAGGGATACCAAATATTCATAGAAACATTTCTCGTACCCATATGTCATTCCATGCCCAATTTGATTCCATTTGTTGTAGTTCTTGAGTTATGCAGTAAGAGTTGAATGAATTTCCCCTCAGTCTTTCCTTTTTCCCCGCTGGAAGAAGGAAGGGGTCTCAAACAATCATTAGGACATGTCACGTTCCCAAATACCCGCCCATGCCAAATTTGGTTCCATTTCCTTAATTAATTTTTGAGTTATGTAAAAATATATGAAAGAAACCCCTCCCTCTTTCTATTGGAAAGAAGGAGGGGTCTCAAATAACCATTTACATATTTTTCGTATCCAAATACCTTCCCATGTCAAATTTGGTTCCAATATCTTGATTAGTTTTCAAGTTATATGAAAAATTGTAAGGTAGCCCCCCTCCCCCCTTCCTATCACCCCACTGACAGGAGGGAGGGGTACCTTATATTCATTGAAATATTCCCCGTTCTCAAATACCACCCCATGCCAAATTTGATATCACTTGCTTGATTGGTTCTTGAGTTATGCGAAAAATTGTCTTTTGTTTAGTAGGCCCCTCCCCCCTTCCTGTTAGAGGGAGGGGTCCCAAACCATTATAGGAACCTTTCCCGGCCTCCAATACCCCCACCTGCCAAGTTTCACGTAAATCGGTTCAGTAGTTTCTGAGTTTATAGGGAACAGACAGACAGACAGACAAACAGACAGACAGAAATTCATTTTTATATATATACTAGCTGACCCGGTGTTTTGCTACACCTTTCCAAATCAAATGATATTTTCAGAAATTATTAAAATTTTTATTGTTTTGTTGGCCCATTATAACATAATTCAAAATTAACCATATAAAATGAGAGCTGCAGCTGGAGTTTTGAATTGCAATACAAAGATGACATAAACTAATTTTCTGAATTTTGATCTTCAAATTTGTGCTAAAGTTTCGATAATTTGATCTTTTTTTTTAAGCTTCGCCCTGAAATATGAGGGTCTCAAATCAATCGTACGAAAAAAATCTAACTTATAAAAAATTGTTGTTTTTGGTTGATATGTTCTAAATTTATGCTAAAAAACTGATAAGAGACCCCTCTGTCCTTCCCATCACCCCCTGTTGAATGGAGGTCGTGGTGTTTAATAATACCCATACCCATATTTTTCTTTACCAAGAATCCTCTTATATCAAATAAAGTTCTATTAGCTGATAAGTTTTTGAGCTTTACAACAAAATTTATATGGAGCCCCCTCCTTTCTTTTACTCTCTACATTGTAAATCGTAAGGATCTCCCGAGCAGACTTTGATGCCTTAATCGATAGCAAAATGAAACCAAAATAGGCTATCAATGCCAAAATGATAGCAATCTTTAGTATCGCGTTTTTCCCGATTGCAAAATTAGGTTTCATTTAAGCATCGTAATATGGAAAGATGATGCCAAACCAATACCTAAATAAGACATTGAGACCAAAATGAAAGCACTTTTTGGTATCGTTTTCTCTACGATAGCAAAACAAGGCATCATTAAGGTTTCATTTATTACGATAGAGCAGAAAAGTGATATAAAAATGATAGCTTGATTTGGTATTCTATTTTGTGTGATGAATTTAATTAAATGTTAAAAATTTAATCTAACTGAAAACAAACAGTAAATTTGTTCGTTACTGGCACAGTTCACGCATTTTCGGATGTTAATTTTTCAGTCATTGCAAATTTAGGCATCATTAAGGTATCATTATTTTGGAATCTGAAGTCACGCATACATATATAAACCTCGCGAGAAAAAGAAGGCAGATCGTCGTAGACACAACCTGCAATATCAAACTAATAGACAGTTACGAACAACCAGTACCTAATATCAATTTTATCGATTTTAGTTTGTATTTGTTGTTTTTTTCAATTTCTATGATTTTTTCTATTTTTGAGTACTTTGTATAAATTTCATTAACTTAAATCAATTTTTAAATATAAATGTTGTCATAATTTAGCAAGATTAATGGGCAAATTTTAATTTTGTTTGATAAAAAATAATATTAAAACAGTAAATACGGCCCATTTTATTAATAAATTGTTGATAAAAACCGTACTAAATTATTACCGTACTTGAATCGAACCGAGTTAAAATCAAAGTAACACATTTGTATTCAGAAATCGATAGGTACAAAAGTTTATAAGTGACAGACCTTGAAAAAATCCTTTTCAATAAGACACTTAAGCGATTAAGATGCTAAATTGTCTGAAATAAAAACATATTTTCTTAATAATTATTCATAAAATGACTTTTATCGATAAGTCTTGATTTTGTTTGAATGGTTGCTTAGATAAATCAAAAATCTTCTATCACAAACACAAAATAATTTGTCAATGTGAATTAGCCAGATTTTATAAAATTTAACAGATTTTAGAAGATGCTTCGACATTGTGCAAATTTTATGATGCTGAAGGATGTGGTGAAAAAATTTATTAACATTGCATCGGATTTTTCTTCTTCACTGATTATAAATCAAATAGTTCAAACAATGCGCCAATTGTGGATTAAAGAAACAGATGTATATTCTACCATTTAACGATAAATTTATATATACTTTTGTTTGTCAAAAAGCATTATTAAACTCTTCCTGATTTTTTGGTTTGATAACAACATTATGACAAAAATACTATTAACCTATTTTTAAACAAAAGAAAACCAACAGACATATATTTGATGTTACTGGTCCAACCCTGGTTTCAATAACATACAACAATAACAAACTTTTTTGTTTACGAGTCAGTGGCCTCCCACACTCCAGACTCCAGAGGCAGTGCGTAGTGAAAAATCGGAAATATCCCGATAGTTCCCTGTTATTGTTGGTGAATTACTGCGGTAAGTATGATCGAGACTTAGTCAGAAAGTCAGCATGGGTCTAACAGTTGTTTCTTTTATCTCCATAGTCAGTCTGCGCCGATGAAATCTAATAAAGCTTCAATCAGATTATCGAAAACTTTTATTCTGTTTGCACCCAACGGAAGTGGTTTGGAACCATAGACACAGCGTGATTCTCGACTTCATATAGTGGCGATTACCCAAAGGTTTTGGTACGGCTGATCCGTTTTTAAGCGGTTCCGGAAGTAGAAATAACCAAACATTCAAAGAATCATCTGCTCTTTTCCAGCTCAAAACCAACGAAGACGTGTTAGAAAAGCATCTCACCGAAGACTTTCTGACCACTTACTTCCTGACGATCGGTTAGGACAAAAATATCGACTTGAAGGTGAGCGAATCGGGAGCCCCGTTTATTGAATAATGTTCTCACTCAGTCTCAATCCTTTTCTACGAAAAAGAAGCACAAGATTCAAACACAGTGTCGTAAGAGAGCATAGGAAGCGGTGCAAAAGAAAAGTAGCGGTGAAGTACAACGAAAGTGAAGTTGAGTGAAAAGTACAACGAAAACATTGAAGGCGATCATTTGCGAAAAAAACGTTAACACTCAGAAGATGATTATTCTACCGGGAGTGAAGCTAGGGAAATTTAAGATTTTCAACAATGTTCAGAAGAGTTGGCAAAATCAGCCGTACAAGTGATTCAACAGGAAACAGAATAGGTTGAGAAATGTCACAAGAAGTATCAATTTTCTGTGGGTAATTCCTGAATCATGGTCGAATGTCTCAAGTCTCCCAAACAATATAGTGTCAGGGAAAATGTTCAGAAATACTAAAATAGTTTTTAGTTCATTTGCTCAAATGCGTTAATAAACTATCGTTAAAAGTATATTTACTTATTTAATAACTACGCGTTAATAAATAACTTAACATAAAACTTTCTCATGAACCATACTTTGTTTAGTGACCATTTTGAAAACCCTGCATCGAATGTTTTTTATTGCAAAGTCCTGGAAATCGAAAGTAGTTATAAATTCAGGTTTTTATTTTAAATGGCTCAATATTCTATTAAATGAAAATGACTAAACTTTCTGTAAAAAGTTGCCAAATACCGTACAGGTATATTTAAAACTTTAATATTGAGATACTTAAAAAAAGTATTTTTTGTTTTCTGTTGAACTTTTGGAAAAGTCCTAATGTGGATAGGTACTTTTAATGATGGATTTGACAGAGAGTAGCCGTTATAGACTGGAATATTAATATTTATGTTGAAGGGTTTGTGAAAATGGTTTATTTCCGAATGAAAAGTTTTTGGTGGTAATCTCTCTGCGAAAGTCCTAATTTGTAACAGATGAAAACCAGTCGAGCTATTAAAAATTAAAAGAGACTATAAAAAATTGATTTATTAATTAAGTCAAGATGTTTAAATGTAGGGATAAATCATCTTATTTAAAAAATCCCAAGAAAAAAAATTTAAAACATTTTCTAAATTATATAATTAAAATTTCACAATGATATTGAGGAGGAAAACAAAGAGTTTTTATAATTTTAGATGTTGAAATCCAAAAGGTTATTCAAAACTCATAATCAAAACCACACTCCAGGAGATTCAATAAATAAAAGCTAAGAAAAGCGAGAAATCAGATTATGTAGGGTAACATTATTTTGAAACAGGTGATAATTTGAACCACCATGCTTATTTCTTTTTTTATTTGTCTGCGTTTACACGACTTTGCCTAGGGTCAATTATGGCCCAATTTGGCATGCTTATTTCTCTTATACAGTCATTAATCATGAAAAATACAGATAAATATATGTGTATAAGGAAGATGGTCTAAATTAATCAACCGGTCCAAAATAAGTCCGTTACCCTACTGCCACACTGAGGAAAGTTTATCACAAATGTTATATTCGTTGCATAACCTAAGGCGATTTTGTAAACCACGAATTTTATCTCGTATTAGTGTAACGATGAATGATTGCATAATTACAGGCGATTTTAGTACAGACCCCGTTCGTTTTTGGCAACACGCCAGCAAATTTTATGTTGCCAAAATCGAACGGTTTTTGTCACTTATTTATTTTAAATTCTTATTTCAAATTAGTCAAAATAGATATAAAACCTTATATTATCATAATTTGAAATAGACTTATAGGGCTCGATAGTAGAATTTGCTATAAATTTGCCATAAAAATGACTCGGGATATACCTAAGTTTGGGTATCGTTTTCAATTGAAAGATAGCACAATGATGCCAAATTCTTGTTTTAAATGGAAGCTTATTGATGCCTCGTTTGGCAGCGTTTTTAAAAAGGGATTTGATATCACAACGATGCCAAATTTTGGATGTTAATTATACCTCAAAGTGGTATCATTATGCCTTCAAAACTCATTTCGAAACGTTGGCTAAACAAGGTATCATTTAGGTTTCAGTGAAACCTACACTTGACATGATTGAGGTATCCATATATGGAAAGTGAGACCCAAATTTTGGCATTGTACCACCTTTATTCGAGCAAAATGATACCTCAATTTACTTTCAAGGCATGATAGCAAAATAAGGTATAATTTTGCCTTAAAAGTCTACTCGGGCTATAACTATCGTGGAAATATATCTTGTATTCGAATACCTTTCTATGCCATATTTGTTTCGTTGCTTTGTTGTTCAAAATTTCATTAGGCCCACCTCCCTTTACCTATGTACATACTCACTGGAAGGAGGAGGGTGTGTCAAATAATCAAAGAATCACATCAGAATCATTTTCTATGTTAAGTTTTGTATATTTCTCGGATTTTGTAAAAAAAAAGTTAAATGTAAGCTTTCCTCTTCTCTTCCTATGTTCTCAGTTCTATTCTCCTTCAGCAAGAAAGGAATTGTTTCACATAGAAATATCTATCGCATTGAAATACCATCCCATGCCAAATTAAGTTTTATTTGTGTAGTAAATTCTTGAGTTATGCATAAACTTGAAAGAGAGTACCATCCCCCTTCCATTCTCCCCATTGAATGAAGGGATGAGAATTTAATATTCATAGAAGTTTTTTGGTTTCATTTGCTCAATTAATTCTCGATTATGCAAAAAAATTGTATGAAAGCCCCTGTTTCCCCATTTATATCGTTCCGCTGAAAAAAAGTTGAAGAGTTAGTATATAACACTACCGTGATCGTAGAATTACGAATAAAATTACTAGATTTTTGAGTCAACTCAATTCTATGCTGATCGCTCAAACCCTAAATGCACCTAACCCCAATATTTTTTTTTAAATTTATGCATTTTTTTCTTCTGTGAATGTTTTTTTTTTAAATCCCAAGAGGCCGTTCACTATCATATTCGTCACTTTCTATTTGAAATTTTGTTCAGTCGTGTTATTTTTGTTATCGCATTCTTGTTTGGTCCCTTTTTAAAACCGATCGAACAATCTGAAATGTTCCAAGTTTACACATTACAGGGAAAAATTCAAAAACAAAAAAAAAATCCTGCAAAACAGGTTTTATGCATAACCCTCCATATGCAAAGAATTATCTCTTGAATTCAATCCCTGGGCATAACCCTCGTTTTCTAAACATTCAAAGCAATTATTTAATTGTAATTGTGATTTTAATTTACGGAACCTTCAAGTTACAAAATATCTTAGTGACTAGGTTTATTTGAACGAGACTCCTTTATGGAACAAACAGTTAGTATCAGGAAGCCAAAAAATCAAAACGCTGGATGTTTGAGAGCATCAATTCAACTTTCCGTAGTGCTAGACATCCTAGACTCTGCTGCTGGTTTTCTACACATCACGAACAAACGCCGTCGCTTACTACGACCACACGAGATGACGCTCCAGTAACAAATAAAGCTCGCGCGCTGTAGTTACTGGCCTTTTATAACCTTCCAGCTTGTCCAACACGATGAAAATTACCACAATGTTCGAAAAGTTTGAAAGTTATAAAAGGCCATCAGCTATTACGCGCGAGCATTATCACAGTCTCGTTTTGACCGCGCTCTCGAACGGTTGTATTTTCTTTCGCTCCGTTAAGCGCTCTCAGTCTATTAGCTAGACTTTCTAAAACACGGACATCTTTCCGATATACTTTGAACTTAGTACTTTTTTCTTTACGCCGGCAAAAAAACTTCGCTGATAGTTTTCTAGTGGTTGAACCGTAGGATGGTGGATGCAAATCCACCCTGGGCCGACCAAGCCCAAACTTCCAAGCAACATTTTGGAAGAACTCTCCCAACATGGATGGACCCCAAAGGCCTTCACGGGGATTTAAACTTCCTGATTCTTCGCCCTCAAGCTGACAACCAACTTCCCACCAACCCATTCATCATCTCAAAATCGATTGACCGGTTCGTCGGTCGAATTGAAGGGGCCAACTCCATCAACAATGGAGAAGCCTACCTTCTGAAAACAAGGAGCACCGACCAAATGAACAAGCTCTGTAAACTGACGGAATTACTGGACGGAACAAAAATCACCATTGCGCCTCACCCAACCCTGAACACATGCCAACGGGTAGTTTCCTGTCGAGAAGTCATGGGACTTTCAGACGAGGAAATTCAAGAAAATCTCGCCGATCAAAAAGTGGTCAAGGTATACCGCTTCATCAAGAAGACCGACGGTAAATCGGTACCCACAAACTCAATGGTCCTCACATTCAGCGGAACTGTGGCCCCGGATTTTGTTTATTTCGGCTATATACGCACCCCCACTCGACCATATTACCCTCGGCCCCTCATCTGCCTCAAGTGCGGAAAATATGGGCATACAAAGGTTAGATGTCAACACTCCGAAGTATGTCTGAACTGCGGTGAATCTCCTGCACACCCAAAATGCGACAAAGACCCTCTTTGCCTCAACTGCGACGGCACCCATCCCGCTATGAGCCGTTTGTGTCCAGTCCAGAGGGAGGAACAGGAGATAGTGAAGATCCGGGTGGACCAAGGAATCTCCCAAGGAGCCGCTGCAAAGGAATACCGTAGTCGTCAAGCCACTTCCCAACAAACAAGCAAAATTCAACAACGCCTCACTATGGCCTCAGCAGAAAATACGAAGGACCAAAGAATTCGACAGCTGGAAGAACAGGTAGCGCAGCTCATTGCCCAACTTCAACTTCTCCAAGCAAACCACGAAACCAATTCAACATCCGAAACCGAGACGGACAACTCAGACACCACCATGGTCACCGAAAGTAGCCATTCCAGCACCACCTCCAAAGCATCGAAACGAAATCGCCGCAACCGAAGGTCCAAAGATGACAAGAAAACAGGTACTCCCAAGAAACAGTGTGTCAATCCGATCAACATTGCGGAACCCTCCAAAGCCAACAACAGCCGTCCCCACCCACAACCACCAATCGGTAAGTCAAAACCAAACCAATCCTAAAATGGCTTCAAGTCCAAACGAAAGCTTTTCCCCGCAAATAGATCTCCCTACAAGCAACATATCCTCAAACCCTAGCTCCCAACTCCCCCCCAACCTCCCCCATCAAAGGAACCCTCCGACTCGCAGAAGCAAAGTCCCCTTAGCCATTCAGTGGAATCTCAACGGCCTAAGAGCGCGCGGCCCGGAACTACAGCTTCTTTCCACCAGATTTTCCCCCATTCTCATCGCACTACAAGAAACGCTAGCACCTCCTCAACTCATCCCTAAAACCTTCATTAAAGATTACAATCTCCACCTCCATCAGACAGGACAAGGCGCCGGCCTTGCTATTAAACTTGGTTTCCCTTACACAACTCTACCCATAAATTCTTCACTTGACGTAATTGCCATTCGCCTTGAATCCCCCGTAAAAATCTCAGCCGTCTCTATCTATATCTCTCCAAAACTATCCTATCAAGTGTACTCTGAAGAACTGGAAAATATTATTGAGCAACTACCCAAGCCAGTCCTTATTATGGGAGATTTTAATGCCCACTCAACAGAATGGGGGGCAAATAAAACCGACAAGAAAGGTTCGTTTTTGGAGAATTTTTCCAACAACAACAGTCTCACCATCTTGAACAACCTCCTCCCCACCAGAATTTGCCCTTCCACTGGTAATCTGTCCGCAATTGATCTCAGTCTTGCGTCCTGGGACATAAGCCCTAAATTGAGTTGGAAAGTAATGGACGACTCCCATGGTAGTGATCATTTCCCCGTCCTAATCACGTTAGAGCACTCCACTCCATCATCCGCCATCAGACCTAGATGGAAATACGAAGAGGCTGATTGGGCTGGATATCAGATAGATATCGAACTCTGCATGCGCAACGATCCACCACAAAACATTGAGTATTTTTCGAAACTGCTGTATAATACAGCGAAAAAGAATATTCCTCGAACAAGTGGCATGCCAGGTAAACCCTCAGTTCCCTGGTGGAATTCCGAGGTTCGCGACATTATCAAATTACGCCGCAAAAAACTACGGCTACTAAGGCGCTTACAAAATGATGACCCCCACAAAGAAGTTGCCCTTAAAGAGTATAAAATAGCACACTCAGCTTCCCGCTCGGCAATAAAAAAGGCCAAAAAAGATAGCTGGAATAAGTTCGTGGAGGAAATAAATCCTTCTACCCCGTCCTCCCTACTATGGGACAAGATAAAACGTCTTAACGGGACAAATAGGCATAGCCGTTTCCACCTGCTCCTTAACCAGGATTACTCAAATGATCCTTCCCTACTAGCTGACTCTTTCTGCCAATTTTTCTCTACAGTCTCATCCCCCGATTCAAACCCCCCTGAAACCCTACCTATAGACTTCTCCACCCAACTCAACCTAGACTATAACAATGACTTTTCCCTCAAAGAACTTGAGAGGGCTCTAGAAAAAGTAAAAGGGCGTTCCGCCGGCTTGGACGAAATAGGCTATCCCTTATTGAAAAACCTCCCTCCGATCGGTAAAACAATCTTTCTCAACATCCTGAACAGAATATGGGATAGCGGTAACATCCCCAGCCAGTGGAAGGAAGGACTTATCATTCCCATCCCTAAACCCCAGCAAAACTTACACCACCTCAACAGTTATCGGCCTATCACGCTCCTGGATTGTTCAGGGAAAATCCTTGAACGGATGGTGAAGCGAAGGTTGGTTTCTATTTTAGAGTCAACAAATCGGCTCAACTGTCGGCAGTTCGGTTTCCGCCCAGGTCTCTCCACCGACGACCGTTTAACTACCTTTGAAGGCATCTTAGATAAAGCTCTATCCCGAAACTGGCACGCAGAAAGTCTCACACTTGATCTATCTAAGGCCTTCGATCGGGTCAGCCGTCACAAAATTTTAGACTCAATTAAAAACTGGGGAATAACGGGTAGAATGGGAAAGTTCATTCAGAGCTTTCTAACTGGCAGAACAGCTAGAGTTTACATTGACGGAGCTTACTCATCTCCCAACGAAATACCTAATGGGGTCCCGCAAGGGTCAGTGATTGCCCCTACTCTCTTTCTGATAGGCCTCCAATCAATGTTTGACATTCTCCCCGATGATATCGACACACTAGCCTACGCTGATGACATTACCCTAATATCCACATCCCCTTTTACTCGTCTCGCCCGCAAAAAGCCCCAAACTGCTGTAAACAAAATTGCTCAATGGGCTCCCACTGTTGGTTTTTCTTTTGCACCGGAAAAGTCAAAATTAATGCACTTTGGTCCCCACAGAAAAAAGCTATTTAAAATGCCCCCACTAATCATGCAGAACAAAACAATCCCCTTAGTACGAAATTCTCGGCTCTTGGGTGTCTGGGTGGACGATCAGCTTAGGTTCTCTTATCATGTTAATCAAACCCGAAAGGCAGCCACCAGAAAGCTCAACATTCTCAAGAAGATCTGCAGCTCCAACGGAGCGGGATCTCGCACATCTCTTTTCCTCTTTCTCCACGGTTGGTTATTGCCAACGATGCTGCACGGCTGTGGACTGTTTAGTCGCGGTTATGAATATACCATCAAAAAACTCGAACCCGCCTATAATCAGGCCGTACGTATCATTAGCGGGGCATTTAAAAGTAGCCCCATAACATCGCTTATGTCGGAAAGTGGCCAATTGCCCTTCAGGTACGTGCTATTCAAAAACATTGCCACAAAAACAGTACGGTGGTTATCCTACGATCGATCCCATGATGTACCTTTAGTTCTACGCACCGAAAGGTTTCTTGAGCAAATCCACGTGTCCTTACCACAAATTGCCACTCGTAACGAACCCAGAATACGAAAATGGAACGAAAGAATTCCCGATATTGATCTTTCCTTGCTTTCCAAATTAAGAGCTGGAGATAATCCATCCAAGGTCCTATCATTATTCCATCACCTAGTCAATAGGAAATACAAGGACATTCCTAAATTCTATACTGACGGTTCTAGAACTCTCGACGGACACGTTGGCTGCGGGATATATAGTAATCACCACAACATATCACTACCCCTTCCCACTATCTGTTCAGTTTTTAGCTCAGAGGCTTTCGCCCTCTTGATAGCAACTCGTGACCACTGTCCCTCGACTCCTTCGGTCATTTTCTCTGATTCCGCCAGCGTCCTAAAAGCGGTCGCTGCCGGAAATGCCAAGCACCCTTGGGTCTCTGAACTCTCTTTAGCATCCCTCAGAAAAAACACCACTTTGTGCTGGATCCCTGGGCACTCAGGAATCCCTGGCAACGAAAGGGCCGATCGCCTTGCTGCGGCTGGCGGACTACGCAATCCCTCAAACCAAGCAGTACCATCCCCCGACGTCACAAAATGGCTAAAAAAGCAAATCATGTTGGCATGGTTCCATGAGTGGAATAATTTACAGAACAATAAGCTGAAAGAAATTAAAAACACCACCGAAGCCTGGAAGGATCGTCCAACATTCCACGAAAGGCGAATACTAACACGCCTGCGTATTGGCCATACCAGGCTTACTCATGGTCACCTAATGGACAGCGAAGACCCACCCATATGTGTATCTTGCAATACCCCCCTAACTATCAAACACATAATTTTATTCTGCCCACAATACCACCTAGCTCGAACAAATTGTGAGATTGCAGACAGCCTTCGTCAGGCCCTTTCAAATTGCCCCTTGGAAGAGGAGAAAATATTTAAGTTCCTCAAGGAAACCAAACTCACAGAACATATTTGAATTACATTAAAAAAAAAAAAAAAGAAAAAATACAAAAAAATACAAAAAAAAAAATACAAAAAAAAATATTAAAAAAAAAAGAAAAAAAAAATTGAAAACATCATACAGTTGAAACGTAGGAAAAGGATGAATTACTCAAAAGAGTAAAAATCCTTGGAAAAAAAAAAAAAAAAAAAAAGCGCGAGCATTATTTGTTACTGGAGCGTCATATCGTTTGGTCGCAGTAAGCGACGGCGGTTGTTCGTGATGTGAAGAAAACTAGCAGCAAAGAAGCAGAGTTTACGAGTTAACCACTATGGAAAACGGAACTAACGCTCTGAAACATCCAGCGCTTTGATAAGTCGGCTTCCTGATACTAAATGGTCTTTTTAAGGGCCACTAATTGTTCCATAAAGAGTCTAGATCAACTGAAGTTTGTCTAAGTACAAAATGCAGGGAATCGTTGTAGAAAATGACTAATATGAGATAAGTGACAAAAATTACAAAAATGAAATGCATAACATAAAGGAAAAAATTACAAACATGGCTGATAAATCCTGAAAAGCTAATTTAAAACATTCTGTTGAAAAAAATAAGAGACCAACCTATCCAACTTAAATTGCCTAGTGTGGATTAGGCTCTGTGCCGAAAAATATAGTACCAACAAATTCTGAGATATTATTTTAAATTTGATACTCTAATTTTGAGTTTTTGAAGTTTTAAGAAAAACTGTTCAAGATTATGGTTGGGTGGACAACATGGCTTAGGAGAAGCAGTATCAGCTTTCGTATCTATGTCAGTCACTTTTTTGGTTGTTTGCCCTCAGACTGCGAGTTTTCTGCGTCAATCAACTATCTGATGGATCTGGATTTCTTTCCATCATATATTCTAGCTTTGCTGCGGCCTCATTCTGGGTTGCTTGGTGTTGGCTGGGGGAGCGGCAGCTGAAGCCGGGACTGCACACACGAAAGACAAGGATCACAGAAATTCTCAATAAAACTGAAGCACGGCTACTTGAAAACTGAAGCTCAGCTACAGCTCCGCTGCTATATTTATAAATTTCCAAACACAAATTCAAATACGAACTCCATTGGTATTGGTGTACCAACACACAGTCGATACAAAATGTTATCTGGTTAAGATGTCTCTGAAAGAGGCGTTTTTCGTGACGCGAGAACCGTTCGCGAATTTCAATTTGCACCCCTATAGTGTTGCCGTAAGACGTAATTCTACGTCAAAATGGGGCTTCAATTTATCATAGAAACATTGCTCGTATCCAAATACCCTCACACGCCAAATATGGTTCCATTTGCTCGATCAGCTCCCCAGTTATACTCAAAATTGTAAGGGAGACCCTTCCCCCTCCTCTTTTCATCCATCTCTTTGAAGGAGTGAGGGTTACCAAATATTCATAGAAGCATTTCTCGTACCCAAATTTCGTTCCATGCCAAATTAGGTTCCATTTGATGTTGTAGTTCTCGAGTTATGTTGTAAAAATTGTATGAAACTCCCCTCCCTCCTTCCTTTCTCCCTGCTGGAAGAAGTAAGGGGTCTCAAACAATCATTAGAACATGTCACGTTCCCAAATACCCACCCATGCGAAGTTTGAATCCATTTGCTTGATTAGTTTTTGTGTTATGTCAAAAATATAAAAGAGGCCCCCTCCCCCTTGATATCTCCCTATTGGAAAGAGGGAGGGGTCTCAAATAATCATAGAAATATTTTTCGTATCCAAATACCTTCCCATGGCAAATTTGGCTCCATTTGCTTTATTAGTTTTTGAACTATGTAAAAAAATATGAAATAGGCCCCCTCCCCCTTTCTAATGGAAAGAGGAAGGGGTCTCAAATAATCATTGAAATATTTTTTGTATCCAAATACCTTCCCATGCCAAATTTGGTTCCAATACCTTGATTAGTTTTCGAGTTATATAAAAAATTGTAAGATAGCCCCCCTCCCCCCTTCCTATCACCTCACTGAGAGGAGGGAGGGGTACCTAATAATCCTAGAAATATTCCTCGTTCCCAAATACCACCCCATGCCAAATTTGATACCATTTACTTGATTGGTTCTCGAGTTATGGAAAAAAATGTATTTTGTTTGTTAGGCCCCTCCCTCCCTTCATGAAAGAGGGAGGGGTCTCAAACCATAATAGAAACCTTCCCCGGCCTCCAATACCCCCACCTGCCAAGTTTCACGCATATCGGCTCAGTAGTTTCCGAGTCTATAGGGAACAGACAGACAGACAGACAGACAGACAGACAGACAGAAATTCATTTTTATATATATAGATAGAAGATAGAAGGTTAGATGAAATGAAAGATGTTGAAAATGAACGGGTAGAATTTATTTAGAAGCATATCATCACATTTTTGTTCCTCATGGGCCTACTACTATGAAGCGGTAGATACAGAGAGAGTTGCATCTACCACCACACATTAGTAGGCCAAGCGTGGTCCGCCCCACAAGGGAAAACTTGCAATGCGGACGAACAAAAAGATGATATGTGATCGCTCAGATATACTCCCTTTAACTCAGAAACGCATCTATCGATGTTTAGTCTTCTCAGTTTGTTATCATCGCACTTTTGTTACATCCGGGGTTTGAATGCGAAACAGTACGGTCGATAGTCTGATAGTGACCTATCATCGATGCTATGATGTCGTGTTTTTTTTTAATTTCTTTTGGCCAAAGTTATTTTAATTTTATGAAGGATTAATCACCGTAATTTATACTTGTAGATTTAATTTATCGGCCTAGTGGTGAAAAGTGATGTCGTTTTTAGTAGGAACATCTAAAGATTATGAAGTGTTTTTATATAGGTTATTAGCTGACCCGGTGTGCTTTGCTACACCTTCCAAAATTCATTGAAATTTGTGGTGCCTAGTTATTTAACTTATCATTTTTTTGCACAAAATTAAATTTAAAAATCATTTAAATGTTTCTTCGAAATAAACTTGCAACTTTTTTATGTTGAAAACTTAATTAATTTTTTTAAATCCGTGTTTTAATCCTTTCTATGACTCTGGATCTCTTTGCTTCAAAAGTCTAAAACGTATGCCAAAATATTTTGTTTATATTTGGAATCTTCGCTGTACTTTTTAATATGGAGTGGGTCTCAAACTATCATAGAACATTTTATGTTTCCAAAAACGTAAATAGACATTTATTTTACCTATTCGTTCTCAAATTATTATACAAATTGTGAGAGTGACCCCCTTGCCCATTCCTATATCTCAAATGGAAGGAAGGGGGTCTCATAGCATCAGAAAAACACTTCTTCTATACAAATACGATTTCATGTCATATATGGCTCCCTTCTCTAAAAGTTCTCGAGATATTCAAAAAATGAAATTCAAATTTTCAAAACCCTCTCTCCATTTTATATCCAGGCGAGATGAGGGGTTCTCAAACCATCGAAGCATCTTCCCACTTTTTATCTTTCTACTGAATGGAGGGAGGGGTGTTAAACCACTGGAGAAACATTTCTTGTGCTTGAATACCCTGTCATGCCCAAACTTCCCATACTAAATTCTTTTCCATTTGCTCGATTGTATGATTGTTCCCAAGTAATATTTGGTTTCATTTGTTAGATAAGTTCTTGATTTATGCAAAACAATGGTATGTCCCGTCTTCCCTAACTGTATCTCCAATGGAAGGATAAGAATTCTCAAAAAAGCAAATAATCATTTTACGTATTCAAATGCTTTCCCATGCCAAGGTTGTTTTCATTTGCTCGATTAGTTCTCGAGTTGTGTGAAAAAATATAAAAGAGCCCCCACCACTCTCCTTCCCATCACCCCACTGGAAGAAGGCAGTAGTTCCAAGTATTCACAGAAACATTCCTTGTGCTTAAATTCCCTCCCAAGCCAAATTTCGTTCCATTTGCTGGGTAAGTCCCGTGTGATGTTAAAAATTGTATGGGATTCTCACGCCAAATTTGGTTCCATTTGCTTAATAAGTTTTACTGTAATGCTGAAAATTTTAAAGGAGCCCCCTCCCCACTTTTTATTACCTCACTGGAAGGAAGGAGGGGTACCAAATATTCATAGAACTATTTATCGTACCCAAATACTCTTCCAAGCCAAATTTGGTTTCATTTGCTCGAATAGTTTTCAAGTTATGCAAATAAAAAGGTATGATAGGTCCCCTCCCTCCTTCTTGTTTCTCCACTGGAAGGAGGGGGGGTCTGAAATAATCATAGAACCATTTCTCGTATTCCACTACCCTCCCATGCCAACATTAGCTTGAATAGTTCTCCAGTTATGTTAAAAATTGTATGGTAGGCCCCCTCCCCCCTTCCTATCTCCCCACTGAAAGGAGGGAGGGGTACCAAATATTTTTCGAAACATTCCTCGTACCCAAGTTTCCACCCATGCCATGTTTGGTTTCATTTGCTTTATCAGTTCTCGAGTTATGAAGACTTATTACTTTTAAATAAGAGACCCCCTCCCCCCTTCCAGGAAAAGGGAGGGGTCCCAAACTATTATAGGAACCTTCCCCGGCCTCCAATACCCTCATCTGCCAAGTTTCTCGCAAATCGGTTCAGTAGTTTTCGAGTCTATAGGGAACAGACAGACAGACAGACAGACAGACAGACAGAAATCCATTTTTATATATATAGATTATTCATTGGACTTACCTGTGTTGTGTGATACCTAAAGAAAGGAGGAAGAGAAATACTTACCATGAACTGCGGGAACCTGAAAAAGAAATTATACTTACCTGGGAATCCGGAACGCGAAGCTGAAAAGAAGTAAGTGCTTAACTGATGCCTGCTATCGACACAGGGTTAAATTTTCTTTTGAGAAATAGTGATTAAAGTTTTTTTTCTAGTCCATTTTATCCAAAACTGATACAACCCTGATTTAAGAAACTTTTTGTCGAAAATTTTGAGTACACAATTGTATCTGCAAAAGATATCTCGTTGATAAAGCTTAGTTCTTTTAGAAATGGGACAGTTACAAATGCCTGTATCTCAAAAACCATTCGTTTGAACGAAATACTTTCTATGAAGGAAAAGTAGGCAATGTTATGATATTTCATGAAAAAATTTGAAAAAAAATATTTACCGTTTTTTGTAAAAGAAATTTCTACTTTATTCTTGGTGTCTCCCATTGGCCGGCGCACACTTTTTTCTGTCATGGTATTGATCAGTTTCTCCAACTTATACTTTGTAAAATCTATATTTTAGGTGGCTTCACCTTCCTTCTTCAATTTCTGATACTTTTTGGTCCAATACTTCTCTGGAAACTGGAAACTGGAAGCATTTTAGTGGATACAGTTGTTTCGAAATGAACAAATTTGGTTATTTTTTATCACATTTTTGAACGTTTTTTTTTCGGTACCGGTTTTACAGCTTAAGAGCTTTGGAACTATCAAAAAATGGCTGTTTGAGGTTGGATTTCAATGAGTCATCACTAGGCAACACTTTCAGCTTATCGGAGAAAATTGTTTTGGACATTTCAGCGATCTACCCTTAGCTTTTCGTTTATTGAAAATTAAAAATGCTGGTATGAGACTTGCATTCCTTGATGATCCTTAACCGTTGTTGCCGATCATCTGCTTCACTCCAATGCTTGATTTGAACTTTGTGGACATTATTGACAGTGTTTGCATACTTATCCACCACATAAACTCAGTAATTCTTTGAATAATCAACGGTTTTTTCAGCTATCAATTTGATAATGACGAATTTTAAAGGAATCTGTGCAAAAATTTTTTTTTCTTTTTCTCAAGCATCGTACATATCTCAAAAACGCGTAAATTTTAAATTTTGAAAAAAATAGGTCGAATAGTACTTTTTACAGGCAACAAAATGCTGTTCAAATTTTTAATATCCAATAACTAGTTAACGAGCTATTAGCAAATGAAAGTGTCCCATTTCTAAAAGAACTAAGCTTTATATGTTAGAGTTATTATTTTGATATGCTCTCCTGATCAGTTAGGCACAAAAATGCTGTTCTTTTCTGTTATTTTAAAAAATTGTTTAAAAAATTGGAAATAATGTGGCCTTTAAGGAATAAAAGTTAATCATAAATGCAATTTTTTTTTACAAATTTGTTACCATTCGAAACGAAAGGTTAAAATGTCAGTTAATACGAATTCAATTTAATAAAAATCTAAAAATATAAAAGAATGAGAGCTTTAAATTCAAGAGCAAATCTATGAAACTAAATTCAACAGAATTTTTAAAAAATATCAGAATTTAATAATCAATTTTAAAATTATAGGTATTAATAGGTCAAAAACTGCAGTAGACCTAGACTACTATTCGAAATATACCTTTATCTTAAATCTATCGATCTTCACGTTTAAATATCTTTCTCCTTTTTTCTTCTTTTTCATCTTCTGTGAAATAATGACTGACAATAAAACTGATTAAATTTTCATTTATTTCCAGCTCGAGTTATTTCGAGTTAGAGTACATTCAAAATATCTATGCATTTCATTGATAATTTGATATAATTAGGAATTGTTTCAAAATTTACATTATGAAATATTAGGTTATTGAAAAATTCAGGCTCGCGCGCTATTCATTCCTTTGAAAAATTAAGGTTATAATCAGCAAAACTTGATACCCGTGCTTGAAATATAGCTTGGAAAATTAGAAAATTTGGCTTCAAAAATTTTATCATTTGGACCATTCGACCAGTTCTGACAGCGATAGTTATCGTTTACACTCGTTTAAACTCGTGTTTTTATAAAAATTTTTAGTCCAGCGTGATTGTTTTATGTTTGTTTCAGTTAAATAAATATTTTTTTGCACAGTGAGCTTGAGAGCGACAGTTGAGCACCCAAAGAGCCGTAGGTTGAAAACCACAGATCTAACGGAACTTTGATTCAAGGTGCCTTGTAATAGAGTGTATAGTCTCAACGGCGATTTTGAATCAATTTTATGCTTCATGGTTGGTCAGTCACTAGATGTCTTCAAGGCTATTAGAAAGAACTATAAAAAAGAAAATTCAGGGTACACAAAAACATATAAAAACATCTAGTCAGTTTTGAACGGGACTAATGAGGTTGTTATTATTGTAATTTTTCTATTACTGAGACACTTAAAAAGATTCGATAAAATTACTGGTGGAATTCCGGAATCGATCTATAATAGATGGATCTTTCTCATTTTTAACAAGAAAGAGCAATTTTATTTATGGAAATAGTTTAAAAAAAAAGGGCACAAAGTTTCAAAGATGCATTAAACTTCTATCCATGGATAGTCTAATTCTAATTCTAATTCTAGTTTTCTTTATATATAGAGGATTTAAACCATTACAGTCATTCGTCCTCTGTCTCCAAAGATAGTGAAAAAAAATGCATCCAGACGCTTTTATTTAGGTATTCAATAGATATTGACTAGGCACCCAATAGAGGGAAACCGCTTGACAGGAAATCGGTACTAAAAATTTAATCTAAATATCTCGGCTCATCACGAAAAAGATAGTAAGATCGGATCAAAAATAGACCGATTTCAACTCAGTTTTTTTTAAATTTTTTGTATCGGTTTTTAGCATAAAAAAAATGCTTAACATCGATAAAAAAAACTGAGCTGAAACCTTCTAAACCAATTCTTGTATATTTACCAAACATTTTTGGATTCAGGAGCTGTGGAAAAAACTAGAAATAACACGAGAGACAATCCCACAACACAACAAAATATTCCTTAACTAAAATTTCAATCAGATTCCATGACATACGTCTTTCAACGAGCTCCATTGCAGCTCTGTTATAAGGTCCAGTAAAACTATTCTGTGTGGAAGTCTTTGAGAAGCGAATAGAATTAGTTTTGTATACGTTGTCAAATCAGGGTCAACTAGTCCAAGTGTTAACTTTAAACTAGTTGTGCTAAAGCATAGAATGCTCACTGGCCTATAAAGAAGCATAATTGAATAGTTTCAAGCGAGCTGCGAAGTTTCGAATATAGTTGAAAATGTTACTTTGGAAATTGCATCCAATGCCAAGTTATGTTCCATTTATTGGATTAGTTGTTCGCTGCCTTCTAACCCGATCATGATCGCTTTTTTGCGTCGCGGTTAAAAAGTGATGTTAACCTGTTGTAAATATGTTTGTTTTTGTGTAGTTTTGGTGGCCCGTGTTAATTTAGACAACAGATTATCGAAATTATCCCGTCTTCGATTAAAAAGCTGCCACAGCTTTAGTAACGTCGTTTGTGAAGTTATAAATAATATTACATTGCATTATAATCTGACAGCCATTGTGGAATTCAACGTGCTATATCTATGTTTTTTCGAGATAACTTAAATTCTTCGATGAGATGATAAGTGAGCTTCTATTTTCATTTAAGTGGGCACAACCATGATGAATGTAGTATGGTGGTCTCACATGCCAAATCGCACGTCCAGCCATATTGAAAAAAAGTTTTGACAGCTGGCTGAAGGGTTGACGAAAAAGGGGTTCGAGGGATGCCAGGTGTTTGAGATACAAAATCAAAGAAAAAAGTCTATGTATGACAGTGCATGTCGTAGATTAAAGATCAATAGATTTGAAATCGAATTGGGTTTAGTTTATTTCCTCAATTACAATACACTCAGCACTTTTCGGATGCTCCGAAATAGCTGAGATTGACCGTGATAATAGAAAGGATCTTTAAAGGGTGCACCAATCAACCATAATCCTAAACCGGATGTTACTTGTCCGATCGATAGCATCAAGGTCGGACTCAGGGTGTTCACCATCGAAGCGGCAGTTGAGGCTACATCATGCACTACGACACTGCCACCGGCTCCCTCGTTCAAAAGGGCCAAAAATTTCATCTGATTTTCCCAAATGATACCCATCAGATCCGGATTACTCGATTGGATCTTCTGGAGCAGCGATAACAACAGACGGGGGTCCTCCTGAAGCAGCTGTTTCATCTCGATAAAGATCTGATGTTCCTGTATGAAGGCCAGCCGCTTCTCGGACGATGGAATGTCATACCTCGCCATGTTTACCATCCAATTCGATGACTTTCTGCTGCTGCTTCCAGACAGCTCTTAGAAGAAAATAGTGCTAAATAAGCATAAATCTGTTATAAGTAATGGATAATCAATGTTATTCACTACTACCGGCAAAATTGGCACCGTCGTCTTTTGGTTCAACGTCTTACAGCTTTGCTTACCAGCCCGGAACTCAGCCGGAAGATTTTTTTTTCGCTTCTATGGATTATATTTGCAAAAATTATGGCGAAATCTTTATCTGAGTAATGTATCGATGATTGGCAAAACTCCGTGTTTTACAAAAATTAGAGCAACTAGCATCCCAGCCAGCCAGCAGCCAAGCCAACAACCAGCTGTCAAATTTCGGCTGCGTTTTGCCCCCACCGCCGCATCCAACCCTCGTCTACTTTTTGCCAAAGTGAGACCACCATATCTAGATTCATCATGGGCACAACTGAAGTCTCTCAATCCGACCCACAAAAGCAAAGTCTTTCCTAAAAATTTTATCAATATAGTTTGTATAGCAAACATCAAATCTCAAATGAGGAAGCAAAAAATGCTTAAGAGCAAGTTCACTGGTGTTGGGAAAAAGTGGTAGAAATTTCGACACTTACGGCACATTTTGAAAATTTTGCCATGCAAAAACATTTTCAAGATCTGTGGCCTTCTAGTTTTTTTACAACACGTGTTTTATTTTCGCATGCTGTGATGCAAAAATAGCAATATTTCTATCACATACGGCTGAAATAGAAACAGTGTTGTAAAAAAATACAACGCCCCAAGATCTTGAAAACATTTTTGCATGGTAAAATTTTCAAAATGTCAAAATATCTACCACTTTTTCCCAACACCAGTGAACTTGCTGTAACAAAGTTATAATATCTTAAATGCCTTATGTGGATGCTAAAATAGCATGCTGATAAAATAAATGATGCAAGGTGTTCTGTGCTGAAATGAATAACTCCAATCACAGAAGGATGTACAGTGAACTATTCACAAGAACTTATCATGTGATCGAGTTCGAGTTTCTCTCTTTGTGGGATTTAGCTGTGAGCTATAAATACTTCAATCCGAGGTAAGTGTATGCAAAATAAGTGTTCTTCGTCTGTTTTGCTCTTCTGCCTTATTCGTGCAATTGTAAAAATTAATAACTTTTTCTAAAAGTCATAATGACGCCTTTATTGAGTAATTGAATTTAGATTGAAGATCGGTTATGAATTTTTTACATATATTTGGTTTTTTGTGAACATGCACCATTTTGAAAAATGTGTCTTAAGATCGTGATCTCCTATAGTCTTCACATGACAAACTGCGACTCGTATGACTCACATTGTTTGAAAAGTTCATCAACCTTTATCAACTGCTTATACCACAAAGGTCGATGAACTATTCATATTATATTGACTGCTTCTATTCTGTGAATATTGTTTCAGGAAAACAATTAGTTCGAGGGCTCAAATGTAGCGACTTTTATGGATCTGGTTACTTTTCGGGGATTGGATGGTACCATGCGACAGAAATGCAGAGTCTAACCTGGCTAAAATACACCCTGACTGAGTTGAAGAAAACTGAAAATATTCCTGATCTGGTCGAGCTCCCATTCTCGCCGGTTCCACCGTTAAGAAGAGCCAGGACTACTGTACCAGGTTGCCCACAGTTGGAAAAGGAAGGTGAAAAGGTTTTTCTCCGAACCATTGCAAGGCAAAACAGCTCCTTGGATGTCCGTTTCTGGAAAGTGCATAAAATTAATCGTAAGATAAATAATCAATACTTTGTAATATTTTCCATGGATGAAAAATCTGTAATGCAATTGAAGGAACAGAGATTGAAAATTTTCTACTTTCTTTCAACAATTTATTTGTGTCGGAAAAACGGTAAACATAATGTTATCTTATTTGGTCGTTATAAAGTCTTAGCCTATTTGTGCATTTTATAATAAAAACTAATAAAAAATGTATTTATTATTATTATTATTTTTTTTAATATCTCGATCAAAACAGATATCTACGTTTGTTATAGTTGAGACTCTTGGGTTTCTTAATGTTATTCATACTATTGCTTCGGGGGTAATAATTAAAACTAAATTATTCTCATCGTAACAGGTAAATGATGAAATTTATCAGATAATAAAAACAAAAACAAAAAGGCTAGAAACAATGTTTCCAAATATAAGGATATACGTGTTGCTTTAAAACCAACCCTTATACTAATACCTGATACCTGAATTAGTGCTTGAGGTTCACAGAAAATACTATGGGAGTCTTCCTCCTCCAACCCCATTCTAAGGTGAAAGAGTTCCTAAAAATTTTTAGGATCACTTCTCGTACCCAAATACTTTCTCATGTCAAATTTGGTTCCTTTTGTTTGATTTGTTCCTGGAGTGTGCAAAAAAATCAAATCAGACTCTTCTCCAATAATGAACTTCCTTGGAGGTGGAATCATTAGTATAAGATTCTTTGCCAGACTGGTATTGTCCTCTTTGATACAGTACAATTTTCAGCGCATTTTCGGCACAGAGATTTATTAAAAAAGCATTGGATTCTTGCAACTTTTTCTATGCGTGTATTCTTCTAATCTACCCAATGGAACAGTAAAGGGGTCCTCCTCATATAGATTTCATATAGATCCTTAAAAGTGAAAAATTTTAAGGAGTCTTCTCTGCATTTTTTTTATTTTTGAAACTTTAATAACTCGTTCGCTCAAGAACTTTTAACTGGTAGCGGACGTTAACGATGCAAGGCTTTGGTAAGGGCAACATTATTGCTACAACACAACAAACCATCGAAAGTGGATCCAATAAGTTTTTCCCTAGAATGGTCACGGCTGTACGTCGACTGCTAAGATTGTTTCTCCCGTTTCAGTTCTCGGTCACTTCTGGACCAAACGCGATGGGAAGGCACGACAATTTTCCCATTCGATTTCAGCTGGGATTTTCAGCATCGGCGCTTCAACAACAGGTTCCGTTTTTTTTTTTTTTGCATCGTCCCAGTTTAGTTGTCGATTGAACTTGTTTGTTCTCTTTCGATCTGTTTTCATTTCTGGGCTGTGTGGGTACTGAAGGAAAAAAAAACCCGGTGGCAAAAATAACAAAAACGGATTACTCCGGTTCCGGTAGGCGAGCTGGCAGCTGCCAATGTCAATGCGGAAGTGGAAAATTTGCATAAAAATATGTCTCTCTGGTGGTCCGCTCGAAAATGCCAGCCCCAGATGATTCGTTTGAACCTCATCGGGTAGAGCGACTTGAAAGGGCTGTTTCGATCGTAACCCGAGTAAAAGAACACTATAGACTTGTCCAATATTTTGTTTCGACTTTAGTAGTGGAATAATCGAAAATTGCCTTATAAGAAGAATGAATTTTCGAAAGCTAAAGTTCTTTTCTACTCGGGTCCCCAGGAAAAAAAACTTCGAATCTTTCCCCAATGCCACCCAATCTATAATACGGAGGGATAGACAATCCATGCAAATTAAGATCCCCATCCGGTGGGACACGAGATGGCAATCGAACGGAAAGAGCTCACCAATTTGCGGAAATGCGGTGCAAAATGCCGGTCCTCCTGAAGTCAGTCAGTGGCCGTCGTCAGTAAGGAGGAAGATTTGCTTGGGAAAATAAACAACCTTTGTTCGGATTAGGAGATTCCATCGTTTCGGTTTCGGGAAAAACGGATCGGTCGAACGAACGAATCAAACCTGGACCCGGAAGGCTTCAAAGCGGAAGGAAATTCAAATTTCGTCCGGTTATCATGGTGATGATGTCACTGGCAAATGGCGATGATGACGTGGGAAGATGATTTTGTTTCGGAAATGGGTTCCACCTCTCCTTTTCCAAGCTTATGATTATTTCGATGAAGCTAACAAGGTGTCGCTGTTAGTAGTTCTTTTTGTGATTATTCTAATCATTCGTCAATGAGAGAACAAAAAGTTGAATTTCCTCTTCATTTATGACGCAATTTTCCAGAAATGGCATTTTCAAGAATTGCAGCCCATTCAAATTTTATCTACTATTTAAAAGTTAAAGTAAAATTCTTTGCTTAAGCCATTTTTTGCCTGTTTGTTTGAGAAAACAATTCATACCTCATAAATTTAGCTGACAATGCATAAATGATAAATTTCTCATCCGATCTAGAAATTTTAAAAATTCAAATTTCTGGGAGTATTAATTTAATAAACCTGACCACTGTTTTTTTTTAATTTCTCACCAAAACTAATCCTGTTTTTTTATTTTTGTCATTTTAATGAAATTTTTGTAATTTTTATAATTTTCGTAATTTTTGTCATTTTTGTCATTTTTGTCATTTTTGTCATTTTTTTCATTTTTGTCATTTTTGTAATTTTTGTAATTTTTGTCATTTTTGTCATTTTTGTAATTTTTGTCATTTTTGTCATTTTCGTAATTTTTGTCATTTTTGTCATTTTTGTCATTTTTGTCATTTTTGTCATTTTTGTCATTTTTGTCATTTTTGTCATTTTTGTCATTTTTGTCATTTTTGTCATTTTTGTCATTTTTGTCATTTTTGTCATTTTTGTCATTTTTGTCATTTTTGTCATTTTTGTCATTTTTGTCATTTTTGTCATTTTTGTCATTTTTGTCATTTTTGTCATTTTTGTCATTTTTGTCATTTTTGTCATTTTTGTCATTTTTGTCATTTTTGTCATTTTTGTCATTTTTGTCATTTTTGTCATTTTTGTCATTTTTGTCATTTTTGTCATTTTTGTCATTTTTGTCATTTTTGTCATTTTTGTCATTTTTGTCATTTTTGTCATTTTTGTCATTTTTGTCATTTTTGTCATTTTTGTCATTTTTGTCATTTTTGTCATTTTTGTCATTTTTGTCATTTTTGTCATTTTTGTCATTTTTGTCATTTTTGTCATTTTTGTCATTTTTGTCATTTTTGTCATTTTTGTCATTTTTGTCATTTTTGTCATTTTTGTCATTTTTGTCATTTTTGTCATTTTTTGTCATTTTTGTCATTTTTTTCATTTTTTTCATTTTTGTCATTTTTGTCATTTTTGTCATTTTTGTCATTTTTGTCATTTTTGTCATTTTTGTCATTTTTGTCATTTTTGTCATTTTTGTCATTTTTGTCATTTTTGTCATTTTTGTCATTTTTGTCATTTTTGTCATTTTCGTCATTTTTGTCATTTTTGTAATTTTTGTCATTTTTGTCATTTTTGTCATTTTTGTAATTTTTGTCATTTTTGTCATTTTTGTCATTTTTGTCATTTTTGTCATTTTTGTCATTTTTGTCATTTTTGTCATTTTTGTCATTTTTGTCATTTTTGTCTTTTTGTCATTTTTGTCATTTTTGTCATTTTTGTCATTTTTGTCATTTTTGTCATTTTTGTCATTTTTGTCATTTTTGTCATTTTTGTCATTTTTGTCATTTTTGTCATTTTTGTCATTTTTGTCATTTTTGTCTTTTTGTCATTTTTGTCATTTTTGTCTTTTTTGTCTTTTTTGTCTTTTTTGTCTTTTTTGTCTTTTTTGTCTTTTTTGTCTTTTTTGTCTTTTTTGTCTTTTTTGTCTTTTTTGTCTTTTTTGTCTTTTTTGTCTTTTTTGTCTTTTTTGTCTTTTTTGTCTTTTTTGTCTTTTTTGTCTTTTTTGTCTTTTTTGTCTTTTTTGTCTTTTTTGTCTTTTTTGTCTTTTTTGTCTTTTTTGTCTTTTTTGTCTTTTTTGTCTTTTTTGTCTTTTTTGTCTTTTTTGTCTTTTTTGTCTTTTTTGTCTTTTTTGTCTTTTTTGTCTTTTTTGTCTTTTTTGTCTTTTTTGTCTTTTTTGTCTTTTTTGTCTTTTTTGTCTTTTTTGTCTTTTTTGTCTTTTTTGTCTTTTTTGTCTTTTTTGTCTTTTTTGTCTTTTTTGTCTTTTTTGTCTTTTTTGTCTTTTTTGTCTTTTTTGTCTTTTTTGTCTTTTTTGTCTTTTTTGTCTTTTTTGTCTTTTTTGTCTTTTTTGTCTTTTTTGTCTTTTTTGTCTTTTTTGTCTTTTTTGTCTTTTTTGTCTTTTTTGTCTTTTTTGTCTTTTTTGTCTTTTTTGTCTTTTTTGTCTTTTTTGTCTTTTTTGTCTTTTTTGTCTTTTTTGTCTTTTTTGTCTTTTTTGTCTTTTTTGTCTTTTTTGTCTTTTTTGTCTTTTTTGTCTTTTTTGTCTTTTTTGTCTTTTTTGTCTTTTTTGTCTTTTTTGTCTTTTTTGTCTTTTTTGTCTTTTTTGTCTTTTTTGTCTTTTTTGTCTTTTTTGTCTTTTTTGTCTTTTTTGTCTTTTTTGTCTTTTTTGTCTTTTTTGTCTTTTTTGTCTTTTTTGTCTTTTTTGTCTTTTTTGTCTTTTTTGTCTTTTTTGTCTTTTTTGTCTTTTTTGTCTTTTTTGTCTTTTTTGTCTTTTTTGTCTTTTTTGTCTTTTTTGTCTTTTTTGTCTTTTTTGTCTTTTTTGTCTTTTTTGTCTTTTTTGTCTTTTTTGTCTTTTTTGTCTTTTTTGTCTTTTTTGTCTTTTTTGTCTTTTTTGTCTTTTTTGTCTTTTTTGTCTTTTTTGTCTTTTTTGTCTTTTTTGTCTTTTTTGTCTTTTTTGTCTTTTTTGTCTTTTTTGTCTTTTTTGTCTTTTTTGTCTTTTTTGTCTTTTTTGTCTTTTTTGTCTTTTTTGTCTTTTTTGTCTTTTTTGTCTTTTTTGTCTTTTTTGTCTTTTTTGTCTTTTTTGTCTTTTTTGTCTTTTTTGTCTTTTTTGTCTTTTTTGTCTTTTTTGTCTTTTTTGTCTTTTTTGTCTTTTTTGTCTTTTTTGTCTTTTTTGTCTTTTTTGTCTTTTTTGTCTTTTTTGTCTTTTTTGTCTTTTTTGTCTTTTTTGTCTTTTTTGTCTTTTTTGTCTTTTTTGTCTTTTTTGTCTTTTTTGTCTTTTTTGTCTTTTTTGTCTTTTTTGTCTTTTTTGTCTTTTTTGTCTTTTTTGTCTTTTTTGTCTTTTTTGTCTTTTTTGTCTTTTTTGTCTTTTTTGTCTTTTTTGTCTTTTTTGTCTTTTTTGTCTTTTTTGTCTTTTTTGTCTTTTTTGTCTTTTTTGTCTTTTTTGTCTTTTTTGTCTTTTTTGTCTTTTTTGTCTTTTTTGTCTTTTTTGTCTTTTTTGTCTTTTTTGTCTTTTTTGTCTTTTTTGTCTTTTTTGTCTTTTTTGTCTTTTTTGTCTTTTTTGTCTTTTTTGTTTTTTTTTGTCTTTTTCGTCTTTTTTGTCTTTTTTGTCTTTTTTGTCTTTTTTGTCTTTTTTGTCTTTTTTGTCTTTTTTGTCTTTTTTGTCTTTTTTGTCTTTTTTGTCTTTTTTGTCTTTTTTGTCTTTTTTGTCTTTTTTGTCTTTTTTGTCTTTTTTGTCTTTTTTGTCTTTTTTTGTCTTTTTTGTCATTTTTGTCTTTTTTGTCTTTTGTCTTTTCCTATACATTCAGACTAAAAACTGGTCGTTAATCGTTAATGGTATTAGCAGTCTTTATTGAATTCCAGCTTTCTTGTGTTACATCACAAGTTTCTGTGCCATGCAAACCTTTGACATAAAATGAATATTAGAAGAACACTAGTGTGATTTACATACTACAATCATCTATCTTCGGTCCTGTTTGACTTGACATACGAAAGACTTTCACTTCAGAAGCATCCTACACATCCGCATCGATCTGCTGTGTTATTCAAGGTCAGATGAACTTTTCCATCACTCGCTCTCCGTAACCAGCAAAAGACTCGAGGTTCTGCCTATCCCAAGACATTTGCCAACAAGCTGTTGCACGCGTTAAGCAAATGTCCATCGATTTCGAAGGAGCAGTCCTCCCTGGGCGAAACGATAAATCACCCATAAATGGAGGCTGTCTATGGCAGATACAAAATTAATTTACTTCTTCTCCGTTCCCATTTGACGACAAATATGCCTAAGTATGCGATCCATTTCTTGGATCGGTTCCAATTCTAGCATTGTTTACAGCATAATTGAGTCAAATCAAGATGCAAACCTATGTACCTACTGAATACTTACCTGCCAGTTTTCCTTCACTGAGATAGGGTCATCCTGCTTGGGTTCAAAAGTCGGTCAATAGGTACATTCGATTCATTAGTCTTCAGTTGCTCGAATCAGTTCAGGTACACAATATTAACGATGAAACGATTTATAGTTTGCCGTTATCTTAGGAAAGACTTTTACACCTTATGCGATTTTATACGTTCAAAAAGTTGTAGAAAAACGATATTTCCCTGCCTAAGTTTATATTTTTTTCATTATCGTTATTTATATAACCTGCACCGTTCCAAAAATGTTTTTTTCAGAGCACCACATTGACTCTCAATAACATTCAGCAAAACTTGATGAAAAGTATTCCAAATAAACTCTATAAAAATAATTGTGGCCCTGAAAAGGGCCGTTTGAACTTTATCTCATTTGAAATCAACTTAAGCACGCTCTCCTCGGATACGACGAGCCAGCTGGATGTCCTTTGGCATAATGGTCACTCGCTTGGCATGGATGGCGCACAGATTGGTGTCCTCGAACAGTCCAACCAGATAGGCCTCGCTGGCTTCCTGCAGGGCCATGACGGCTGAGCTCTGGAAACGCAGATCGGTCTTGAAGTCCTGTGCGATTTCACGAACCAAACGCTGGAAGGGCAATTTGCGGATCAGCAACTCGGTCGATTTTTGATAACGACGGATCTCTCGCAGGGCAACAGTTCCTGGCCGATAGCGATGAGGCTTCTTGACTCCTCCTGTGGCCGGAGCGCTCTTACGGGCAGCCTTGGTGGCCAACTGCTTGCGAGGAGCTTTTCCTCCGGTGGACTTACGAGCGGTCTGCTTGGTACGGGCCATGACGAATGATCACTTCGAACTTCGAACGATAGATTCAGAATAACCTTCGGAAGGAAAGAAGCAGCTTTTTATACCTGAAAATGGAAAAGGCCCCGCCAAAACGAGCATAACCTATGCTCTCTTGCGAAGCGGGCAACATAAAGGAATGCTCGATAGTTTACCACTCTCGAAGAAACATATATAAGCAAGATGCATCGGGTTCGCCAAGCATCAGTTTCGTTTTGGAAGTTCAACATAACAACAACATAAATCTGCAAGAATGACTGGCCGTGGAAAGGGAGGCAAAGGACTCGGAAAGGGAGGCGCCAAGCGTCATCGCAAAGTTCTGCGTGACAACATCCAGGGAATCACCAAGCCCGCTATCCGTCGTCTGGCTCGTCGTGGAGGAGTCAAGCGTATTTCCGGTCTGATCTACGAGGAAACCCGAGGTGTCCTGAAGGTGTTCCTGGAAAACGTGATCCGTGACGCTGTGACTTACACCGAACACGCCAAGCGCAAGACCGTCACTGCCATGGACGTCGTCTACGCCTTGAAGCGACAGGGACGCACTTTGTACGGATTCGGAGGTTAAGATATTCGATCGAAGAGCAAATAGCATCATTCCAACGGCCCTTTTCAGGGTCAACACTTTAATTTGAAAAGAACTGGTCTGAATTCATATCATTAATGATGCCAGATAAGTGCTTGTTTTGGTGTCATTTCGCTTCTAGCCATATGAATGTCCAAAAAAAGTTTATATGTAATCATGATTCAAATGTTCTAAAAAATCATTATTTTTACAAGAATAAGAAAATTATTTTGGTAGATTCGAGGTTTTTAACCTTAGACTGACAGATACTCGGATCGAATTTCTTTTAAATTTAAAAATAATAAAACAAAATAATTTTATTTGAAACCACAGTTTTGCTTTTATTCTTATTTAACTTTTGTAGTACATACAGGCAAATCCCTTTTCTCACTTTTTGAATTGTATGCAATTTGAACGTCGATTGAGGAAAACATTAACTACTTGATACGGTATCACAGAGAAGATTGTGATATTACACTACACGACGTGATCGCATTGTGTACACCGTTTAGATGTATTTTTGCTACAGATATCCTTAACATTACATCATTTCAAGACATTATATCGTCCATCGTAACATTTTGTTGCTGTGTATGCTCTTTGACGATCTCTATTCAAATAAAGAAAAATGGAGAGTTTATAACATCGAGATTCTAAGAGATATCAATTTTTCGGGATGTTCACAAAGGAGAGCTGCGAGCATAGAGTAAAAAATGCACCATTTTGAAGGAATTATTGGATAAGCTAGTAAATGTTTTCATAACAAATTTTAATTTGATCATCGATAAACCTATGAAGATTTATTAAGCTTGAGGTAATAAAGTCTAAAAATATGCGTTTTGATAATTTATCTTAATTATTTCAGTTGGCGATAAAAGAAATCTTTTTCAAACATTTAGCGATTTCAATAAGTTATCGCTAGTTTTGAAATAGTAACCGAATGCAAAGGCACTTTTAACAGAATATTGGTAATTCTCACTGTAAAAATATTCTTAAATGAATATCAATCAAATCTCTTTTCAAACATCATTTGTGGCCCTGAAAAGGGCCGTTTGTAGGAAACTTTCATCCCGCAATCGTAGCCAATATGTTTTTACTTGGAGCTGGTGTACTTGGTGACAGCCTTGGTTCCTTCAGAGACGGCGTGCTTGGCCAATTCTCCCGGAAGCAGCAGACGGACAGCGGTCTGAATTTCGCGGGACGTGATGGTCGAGCGCTTGTTGTAGTGAGCCAGACGCGAAGATTCAGCGGCAATGCGTTCGAAGATATCGTTGACAAAGCTGTTCATGATGCTCATGGCCTTGGACGAGATTCCGGTATCCGGATGGACCTGCTTCAGCACTTTGAAGATGTAGATGGCGTAGCTTTCCTTCCTGCGGACCTTGCGCTTCTTCTTGTCTCCCTTGGCGATGTTCTTCTGAGCCTTGCCGGACTTTTTGGCGGCTTTTCCACTGGTTTTCGGGGCCATTGTTGGTTGAGTTGTTCAGGTTATGTTGCAAACGAAACTGATGCTTTTCGAACGTGGGACGCTATGCTTTTATATGTTTCATCGAGGGTAGATTATCGACCATTCCATTATGTTGCCTCTTTCGGTAGAAAACGAGCATACATAGAATATGCTCACCAGGCGGGATCTTCCCCTCGATTTTCAGGTATAAATATGTGCGTCTTCCTTCCTCGAGCATTATTCGTATCACATCGTGTCGTTCTGTTAACTTCATTCAAACCACCATCTCAACAAAATGTCTGGCCGTGGCAAAGGAGGAAAAGTGAAGGGAAAGGCAAAGTCCCGATCATCCCGTGCCGGACTTCAGTTTCCAGTAGGTCGTATCCATCGTCTGCTCCGCAAGGGCAACTATGCTGAACGTGTTGGAGCAGGAGCTCCCGTCTATCTGGCCGCCGTCATGGAGTATTTGGCTGCTGAAGTGCTGGAATTGGCAGGAAACGCCGCTCGGGACAACAAAAAGACCCGTATCATCCCGCGTCATCTGCAGCTGGCCATCCGTAATGACGAGGAGTTGAACAAACTGCTTTCGGGTGTGACAATCGCTCAGGGAGGTGTTCTGCCCAATATCCAGGCCGTGCTGCTGCCCAAGAAGACTGAGAAGAAGGCTTAAGATGAATTCAACTCTACAACTCAATCAAACCGTCCTTTTCAGGACGACAAAATCAATTTGTCAAAGAGTTAGTTGGAGTTTCATTCGTTATTATAGTAGTAGTAGTATTAGATTTTTTCTTATTTAAATCCATTTTGTTGCTTTACAAAGTTGGTGTTTTAAAAATGTATTCAAACCCATAGAACAAAATAGTTAATTCACGCAAAGCAGTCAGTGATGCAACATTAAAATCGTTATTTTCAAGCCCGAAGAACTCGGTATTCGGTATGTATTTTCCAAACATCGATCATTTTTTTCGAATCTTTATAAACCAAGTTATTGAAAGGATATTGAAAAAAAATGCCACTTTTAAGATATCACGATTTAAAATCGTCATATTTTCTATTTAAGAATCAGTCCACTGCGGCTTAATTTGGTACACATGTGTTATGTTATATGTTTTTTATCTAACCAGATTTACCCGCGTCTTCAAAAAGATTTATTAGGATGTCACTTCGAAATATTTTATGCTTTCAAATCCGATACTGATATTCAAAGAATGCTATTCTCAGGTAAACCGGAATATCTAAGATCTCTTCTTGTACCCCTACGTGGTTCTCGAACAGGACGTTTTGTTATTCCCCGACACAGTTCTGTTTACTGTAGTAATGCGTTTTTCGTGAGAGGTATCGTGAACTGGAACTGGAATTCCTTTCCATGCAACATCTATTCGATCTAGGTCAGATTTCAAAAGGGGTTTATAAGCGGTTAGTTGATTATAAAATGAGTTCAAATCAGTTCCTTTCAAACAAAAGTGTTGGCCCTGAAAAAGGGCCGTTGGAATGACGCTATTTGCTCTTCGATCTAGTATCTTAACCACCGAATCCGTACAGAGTGCGTCCCTGTCGCTTCAAGGCGTAGACGACGTCCATGGCAGTGACGGTCTTGCGCTTGGCGTGTTCGGTGTAAGTCACAGCGTCACGGATCACGTTTTCCAGGAACACTTTCAGGACACCTCGGGTTTCCTCGTAGATCAGACCGGAAATACGCTTGACTCCTCCACGACGAGCCAGACGACGGATAGCGGGCTTGGTGATTCCCTGGATGTTGTCACGCAGAACTTTGCGATGACGCTTGGCGCCTCCCTTTCCGAGTCCTTTGCCTCCCTTGCCACGGCCAGTCATTCTTGCAGATTTATGTTGTTGTTATGTTGAACTTCCAAAACGAAACTGATGCTTGTTGAACCCGATGCATCTTGCTTTTATATTTTTCACCGAGGGTAGACTATCGAGCATTTCCTTATGTTTCCCGCTTCGTAAGAGAGCATAAGTTATGCTCGTTTTGGCGGGAAATTGCTCCTTCGATTTTGAGGTATAAAAAGCTGCTTCTTCCCGGTCCGAGAGTTATTTTGAATCTATAGTTCGAAGTTCAAAGTGATCATTCATCATGGCCCGTACTAAGCAGACCGCTCGTAAATCCACCGGAGGAAAAGCTCCTCGCAAGCAGTTGGCCACCAAGGCTGCCCGTAAGAGCGCTCCGGCCACAGGAGGAGTCAAGAAGCCTCATCGCTATCGGCCAGGAACTGTTGCCCTGCGAGAGATCCGTCGTTATCAAAAATCGACCGAGTTGCTTATCCGCAAACTGCCCTTCCAGCGTTTGGTTCGTGAAATCGCACAGGACTTCAAGACCGATCTGCGTTTCCAGAGCTCAGCCGTCATGGCCCTGCAGGAAGCCAGCGAGGCCTATCTGGTTGGACTGTTCGAGGACACCAATCTGTGCGCCATCCATGCCAAGCGAGTAACCATCATGCCAAAGGACATCCAGCTGGCTCGTCGTATCCGAGGAGAGCGTGCTTAAGTTGATTTCAAATGGGATAAAGTTCAATCGGCCCTTTTCAGGGCCACCAAATATTGATAAGAGTTCGTTTGATGTTCATTTGATATTTCCTTTATAAATTTTGAAGCCTGGTCCAAATGTGAAATCATTGGATCAATTAATGCTAAAAATGGTACGTTTTGTGTTTGGCTGAATCAATATAATACCGCTGTGAGTTTTGTATGAAGAATTTTAAATTCTACACTTTTTACACTTGGAATGGGGAAGCGATTCAAGCAACTTTGAGTTTATACTGTATACTGGATTTTTTTTATATGAAAACATGAACTGTTTTAATAAATCATCGGAGAGGAACTGAAAATCCGATCAGTTTTCAGCTACTTGAACTCTGCTTATTTAGAAGCTGGTTAGGCGTGCTTTGAAAAGGAAACTGCTCAAAACTTTTTTACAAGGCCAACGCGTTTATGTTTTTTTTTTTTAGAAATTTGGCCAACACATTTCGTGGGGGAATTTCGTTAGCAGCAAGCAATAACTGACAATTAAAACAACTTTTCTTCATTCCAAAAATCATAATAACAAAGAAAATTTGGTGTCTCAAATGGCTTAACATTATAAAAGATTGAACATAAATTATTTTTGACCAGATAGTCAAAGATCAGCTTATTTGTAAGAGTATACCATATTTCATTGCGGTTTACTTAACTGTAATTCGATATGGGCTTAATTTTAAGCTTTTCATAGACTTGCATCCCATATATTTGACTTGGTGCGATATTACAACTATAAATGAACAAATCTGGACAATCTCCACTCTTCCGATTACCAAAAACCATTCAAATGGTTCTATTAAGATTTAGACACAATTTTCTTCATTTCTGAAATACTACGATATTTTCCAAATCGGCATTTGCCGACAAGCTCTAAGTAGTTACCATTCCAGTAGGAGACAGAATCATCAGCAAATGTTCCAAAGAGGCCATATTGTAGGCAGATTTTTTTATCATTAATATACAATACGAGTAACAAGGGACCCAGAATGCTTCCTTGTAGGACACTTACATTATTTTCTCGAAATCGCAAAAAATAAGAACCATATTTTGTTCTTTGCACTAGGTTATTTAAGAATTCCTTAAACCAGTTTTGAACCGTTTCGTTGATACCTATATTTTCCAATATCCACCAGCTTTAGCCGATCAATTATTTCAAAAACTCTCTTTAAGTCCAGAAATACTGAACGTTTTGTATACTGATCTTCAAAATTCGATGTATCAAATTATTTTAGACTCCGCTGAATGCTTTCTGAATCCAGATTGCTCTGAAATCAATATTCCTTCTGACTCAATAAAACGTAGAAATTGCTTTTCAATTGCTAACATCAGCATGTTTTCTTGTATTTTCAACATGTTTATTCGACGATATTATTTAGCGTCTCTCGCAATTTTTCCAAATTTGAATAAAAGTCGAACACTTCCAGGTATAAAAAAATATACCTGCATGAAAAATTTATAGAAACGATTTTCCAACCAACTCTTCAACAAATTGATTTTGTCGTCCTGAAAAGGACGGTTTGATAAGGGGGCAGAGTTTATCCATCTTAAGCCTTCTTCTCGGTCTTCTTGGGCAGCAGCACGGCCTGGATGTTGGGCAGAACACCTCCCTGAGCGATTGTCACACCCGAAAGCAGTTTGTTCAACTCCTCGTCATTACGGATGGCCAGCTGCAGATGACGCGGGATGATACGGGTCTTTTTGTTGTCCCGAGCGGCGTTTCCTGCCAATTCCAGCACTTCAGCAGCCAAATACTCCATGACGGCGGCCAGATAGACGGGAGCTCCTGCTCCAACACGTTCAGCATAGTTGCCCTTGCGAAGCAGACGATGGATACGACCTACTGGAAACTGAAGTCCGGCACGGGATGATCGGGACTTTGCCTTTCCCTTCACTTTTCCTCCTTTGCCACGGCCAGACATTTTGTTGAGATGGTGGTTTGAATGAAGTTAACAGAACGACACGATGTGATACGAATAATGCTCGAGGAAGGAAGACGCACATATTTATACCTGAAAATCGAGGGGAAGATCCCGCCTGGTGAGCATATTCTATGTATGCTCGTTTTCTACCGAAAGAGGCAACATAATGGAATGGTCGATAATCTACCCTCGATGAAACATATAAAAGCATAGCGTCCCACGTTCGAAAAGCATCAGTTTCGTTTGCAACATAACCTGAACAACTCAACCAACAATGGCCCCGAAAACCAGTGGAAAAGCCGCCAAAAAGTCCGGCAAGGCTCAGAAGAACATCGCCAAGGGAGACAAGAAGAAGCGCAAGGTCCGCAGGAAGGAAAGCTACGCCATCTACATCTTCAAAGTGCTGAAGCAGGTCCATCCGGATACCGGAATCTCGTCCAAGGCCATGAGCATCATGAACAGCTTTGTCAACGATATCTTCGAACGCATTGCCGCTGAATCTTCGCGTCTGGCTCACTACAACAAGCGCTCGACCATCACGTCCCGCGAAATTCAGACCGCTGTCCGTCTGCTGCTTCCGGGAGAATTGGCCAAGCACGCCGTCTCTGAAGGAACCAAGGCTGTCACCAAGTACACCAGCTCCAAGTAAAAACATATTGGCTACGATTGCGGGATGAAAGTTTCCTACAAACGGCCCTTTTCAGGGCCACAAATGATGTTTGAAAAGAGATTTGATTGATATTCATGTATTCAATTCTGTTAAAATTGCCTTTGCATTTGGTTACAAGTTCAAAGTTGGCGATTAATTTCTGAAATCGCTAAATGTTGGATTAAGGTTAGCGATCTCTAAGCGCTAACTTTACATTTGTAAATAATGAGGTTTATAAAACGTAAATTTTGATTTTGATTAAGTTGTTGAAAAACTAAGCATAATGATGGGTTTTTAACAGTTATAAAAAATGGGAAATAACCCATTTCCAATATTTTGAAACTTGCTTTTTTCACCATCACCATTCGTAAATTTCGTAAACAAACTCCTTTAAGGGTTCCTCGGATCATTAAACTTCATTTTACTAATAAGCAACGATCAACAAGCCAATGCCACAGTTCTATCGAAGATGTGTATTTTTTTTATTCTTTCCTCGTTGCCAGTGAGCATTTTAAGTAGTTGTTATCTTGTAGATCTTGTAGATTTTCCTTTATTTGGAATAAGATCGATAAAGAGCACGAACATGCTTTATCTCTTATATTTTTTTTTATGTATCAAGGAAATTCCCTTGAATCTTAATGCCTTCTCATTCTATTCCCTTGTGTAGCGATAGCAGTTCTCGAGACGCAGATCCTTCTCATGCGGGGAGGTTTGATTGAATTTTTATATATCGTCTCCGATCCTGAATGCCTCAGTGGACAAAATGTGCAATGATTTGAATCGAATAAATCAAAACCTTTTTTCTAATTCCTTGAAAATATAATTATCTTCTAGAATATTTGAATCATTATAACATTCTTTTTGGGACATTTAAATGCTTTGAGTCGGAATGCAACCAAAACTAGCAATCACCTGGCATCAATACTGACATGAGTTCAAACCAGTTCCTTTCAAACTGAAGTGTTGGCCCTGAAAAGGGCCGTTGGAATGACGCTATTTGCTCTTCGATCGAATATCTTAACCTCCGAATCCGTACAAAGTGCGTCCCTGTCGCTTCAAGGCGTAGACGACGTCCATGGCAGTGACGGTCTTGCGCTTGGCGTGTTCGGTGTAAGTCACAGCGTCACGGATCACGTTTTCCAGGAACACTTTCAGGACACCTCGGGTTTCCTCGTAGATCAGACCGGAAATACGCTTGACTCCTCCACGACGAGCCAGACGACGGATAGCGGGCTTGGTGATTCCCTGGATGTTGTCACGCAAAACTTTGCGATGACGCTTGGCGCCTCCCTTTCCGAGTCCTTTTCCTCCCTTGCCACGGCCAGTCATTCTTGCAGAGCTATGTTGTTGTTATGTTGAACTTCCAAAACGAAACTGATGCTTGCCGAATTTTTTTTTTTTTTTTTTTTTTTTTTTTTGGATTTTAAACCAATTGGTTTATTCATCCCCATTGGTGGTATCGTTTCACGTATTTCTGTACTATTTTTTTTTTGTTTTTTGTTTTTTTTTTGTTTTTTTTTCTTTATTTTTTTTTCTTTTTTTTTGTAGGAAAGGAGGGGTTTTTTTTTTTATAGTTTATGAAGGAGTTTTGATTTGTGGAGGAAGGCTATAATTTTCTTTTCTTCTTCAGGGCAGTTGGATAATGCTTGTCGGAGGTTTGGTGAGAGGGAACAGAATATTCTTAGGTTATGGTATTGGAGACAGGAGGTAAGGATATGTTTGATGGAGTTAGGGGTAAGACAGGAATTACAGGTAGGGGGGATATCTTTGGCCATTATGTATTCGTGGGTGAGCCGCGTGTGTCCGATGCGTAGACGAGTTAAGGCTCTTCTTTCGGAAGTGGAGGATCTGTCAGTCCATCTTTGCGTCGAGTTTTTAATCTCGCGCAACTTCGAGCGATTGTTCGTAGCCCATTCGATATCCCAGGCTACCAGTATCTGGTTCTTAATGGTTCGAGTGGCATCGGATTGCGGGATGGGAATCGTGGGGGGAGTAATTTTGGAACCGGCTGAGGCAAGTCGATCGGCTGACTCGTTACCTGGAATGCCGGAGTGGCCCGGTATCCAGCAGAGTGCGATGTTTTTAGTAGGGGCTAGGTGAAAAATAGATTGGATCCAGGGGTGTTTTAGGTTGCCGGCTGCCAGTGCAGAGAGAACACTGGCCGAATCAGAAAAGATGACGGTGTCTGTGGTAGATTTCTGAACGGCATCAAGCATGGCGTAGGCTTCTGAACTGAAGACGGAGCATTGTCCCGGAAGGGGCAGACTTCTATTGCAGATTCCGTCATGTATGCCGCAACCCACCCTTCCATCAGGTGATCTAGAGCCGTCGGTATAGATGTGTAAGGTGTTGGAGTATTTATCTTCGACGAGTTGATGAAAGTGTGGCAGGACGATAGCTGAGGCTTTGCCGGCTTTGATTACTTTGCCTAGGCTCAGATCTACTTTTGGATTAGTATCGTTCCAATATTTAGTTGATGGACCGTTTCTTGTACAGATAGGTGGAAGGGGTTCACCGATGAGCTTGACTAGTAGTGTGTTAGTTCTTTCAACTAGTGGGGTGTCTCTGGAGCCACCGTTAGCGAGTGATCTTATAGCTTTCAGGGAGAGGTGTTTAGTGAGGAGATAGATAAAGGGTAGTTGACCACTTTCGGCCATCAGTGATGGGATTGGACTTGTTCTGAAGACGGAGCTTATGATTCTGACACAATCATTGTACAGTGGTTCCAGCTTTCTTACAACTTCATCTGTGGCTAGACTCACGATTCCGATCCCATGAAGGACTGAGGGGATAAGCCAGCCGTGAAGGAACCGGAAGAGAGAGTCACGATGGGCTAGGCTGGTTTTGTTTGTCAGAATACGGAGGATATTGATTTTGTTGGCGGTATTTTTACGGATATTGTTCAGATGACATAGGAAATTAAGGCGGTCATCGATCCATACGCCTAGTAGGCGGGTGGAACGGGCCAGTGGGATGGTTTCGCTCGACATCGTGAGGGGTAGCAGTTTTTTTATTTTCTTCCTATTGGGGCCGAGGTGAAGAAGGGTTGACTTTTTGGGGGAGAATTGGAAGCCCATTTTGGGAGCCCAATCGGCGACCAGGTCCACCGCTTGTTGGAGTCTTCTTCGTGCCATAATAGGGAAAGGGGAAATGGATAACAAGAGGATGTCGTCGGCGTATATTAGGGTTTTGATGTTGTCGGGTATTGTTTCGAAAAGGGTATTAATGGCGATTAGGAACAAGACTGGTGCTATGACCGAGCCTTGGGGAACGCCGCCCGGAACAGGCCGGATATGAGAGCGCACACCGTTTATAAGGACATGGATGTATCTTTGGTCTAGGAAATTTTTAATGTATAGGTACATTCGGCCGCCAATGTTCCACTTGACTATTTGGTTGAGGATGGCTGTGCGATCGACTCGATCGAAAGCCTTCGATAGGTCGAGGGAAAGGGCCTCAACGTGGTGTTTTTGGTTCAAGGCGGTGGTCAGAATGGATTCGAGATCATCAAAGTAGTCATCTACTGATCTGCCGGCGCGGAAGGCGAACTGTCGTGAGTCGAGGAGCTTTTGTTTGTCCAGGATAGTATTCAGGCGTCGATTGACCATCCTCTCCATTATTTTGCCGGAGCAATCGAGGAGGGTGATGGGTCGGTAGCTATCTACTGAGTGAGGGTTTTGTTGGGGTTTGAGTATCGGGATTACCAGGCCTATCTTCCAACTATCGGGGAGTTCTCCATTTGACCAGATTTGGTTAAGTATTTTTAAAAATGTTTTTTTGGCCATAAGGGAGAGGTTCTTGAGCAGGGGGTAGCCTAACTCATCAGGGCCTGCGGAAAGTCCTTTGACTTTGGAGAGTGCAAACTCCAGCTCTTCATATGTGAATGGGCAGTTGTAGTCCAGGTTATTGTGGTCCGATGTTGAGGGGAAATCGGTAGGTTGGGAATGGGAAGAGGAAGAGACGGAGGAGAAGTGATTGCAGAAGGAGTTGGCTAGGGTTAAAGGATCATTGTTGTATTGATTGTTTAGTAGAAGGTGATAGGGATCTTTTCGAGAGTTGCCATTTAGAGTTTTAATTTTGGACCAGAGTACGCTAGCAGAGGTACTGGGGTGAATTTCACTCGTAAACTGTTGCCAGCAGGCTGCTTTGGCATTTCTAACTTCTCGTTTGGCTAGGGAGTTGGCTGATTTGTATTCATCGAGGGCTGTTGTTTTACTAGGGTGATCAGGGGGAAGACGTTTCAGAGCACGGAGTTTTTTACGACGGAGTTTAATGGCGTCCCTGACCTCTGGACCCCACCATGGGACGGCATTTTTGCCGGGTTTACCACTGGTTCGGGGGATGTGTTTTTTGGCGGATTCGAACAATATTTTGGAGAAGGACGGTATGCAGTTTGGTTGGCGTATGGAAAGTTGGTTGTCTATCTCGAGTTGATATTCAAGCCAGTTGGCTTCTTTGTACTTCCATTTCGGCCTAGTTGCAACTTGAGGGGAGGGGTGTTGGATTTTTATGATTATGGGGAAATGATCACTTCCGTGGGTATCGTCGAGAACGAACCAGTGGAACTTTGGTCCAAGTTCCCAAGAAACGAGGGTGAGATCCAGGGTGGTCATTGCTCCAGTTACTGGGTTGAGACGGGTTGGTTGGGAATTATTTAAGAAGGCAAGGTTGTAGATGGAAGCCAAATTTTCCAAATATAGGCCTTTTTTTGATGTATGAGTATTTCCCCATGAGGTAGAGTGGGCATTGGGGTCTGTCATAATGATGAGGGGTTGGGGTAGTTGGGGGAGCAGATTATCAAGTTCCTCGGCAAATTCAGAGAAGAGAATTTGGGGGTGAATATACAAAGACACGACAGTTATGTCGAACGGGAAATTAAGTCTAGCACATACAACATGCAAGTTTGATGTGACACTAATCATATTGTAAGGGATGTTATTTTTGATGGCTAGCCCCGCTCCTTGACGGGATCTAGGATCTGATGTTGTATGTAGGGTGTATCCTTTGATTAGGTTTTGGGGGATGTTTGTATTGTGGAGTATGTCTTGAATTGCCAGGACAACTGGAGAAAATTTATTCAGTAGCAGCTGGATTTCAGGCAGACGGCACGTTAGGCCGCGTGTATTCCATTGGATGGAGAAATTTAGGGATTTTTTGGGGGTGGGGGATCCTTTGGTTTTCTTACCATTAGAAGGCACATTGTGATTGGAAGTGGGGGGGTTGTTTAATGAGTCAAGAGAAGAATCAGCCATTAAGAATTCAGGGGGGAAATATCGTAAACAGATGGTAAGAATGCTGAGATTGTATTTGTTTTAACTTACCGATTCGGGTTTTGTGGATGAGGGGGTTTACCTTGGGTTATTGGCTTTTTCTTCTTGGTCTGAGTTATTGTTGCGGCAGGGGGGCTTTCGAGGGAACTATCCTGGCGATTCCGTTTCGGGGTAGAGGTGAAGTTTGGAGGACGGGGTGTCATCGTCTGACGGGCAGTGTCGGGTTCCGAGTCATCCGATTCCTGGGTGGTGGTAGAGTTGTCGACAAGAGTGGATTCTTCGCCGGATTGTTTGTAGTTGGCGAGCTCCTTCATCAGCTGAGAGACAAGACCTTCAAGTTCTTGGATTTTCTTGTCTTTTTCAGCTTCGGTTGTGATGACCTGGGACCGTCGAACTACTTCCTCCTGGTTGGTCAAATGGTTCCGGAAAATTCTGGTTGCTTCGGATTGAGAAATGCCGCGATCCACTTTGAGCCGGACGATGGTTTGCTCCTGTTGGTGGATGGGGCATTGTCGACTGATGGCTGAGTGATCGCCACCGCAATTGATACAGTGGGATGGATTTGAGCAGTCTTCGTGGGGGCCGGGCCCACCGCATTCAAGGCAGATTGGGGAGGAGCTGCAACGTTTTTTGGTGTGGCCATACTTGCCACATAGATAGCACATCAATGGGCGAGGGTAGTACGGTCGTGTTTCGGTGCGGATGAATCCAAAAAAGATGTGACGAGGGCGTACGGTGCCTTTAATGGTTAACACCATTGAGTTTGTTGGGATGGTACGCTCGCCAGACTTCTTGAGGAACCGATAAACCTTGACGACGCCTTGGTCGGCGAGGAAGGCTTGAAGGTCTTCATCCTTCATTCCTTCGACATGGTCACAAGAAACAACGCATTGAACAAGGTTTAGGGTGGGATGATACTCGATGTTGATTGGTGTGCCGTCGATCAGCTTGTCCAACTTGAGTAGGGCATTAACTTGGGCAGGGTTGCGGACACGGAGGAGATAATTCTCACCGCCATCAACTGGGTTACCTCCATCAATTTTTCCTACGAGTTTTTCCACCGTTGTGGAAACTAGAAAGGGGTTTTTAGGCAACTTGGTTTTTCCGGAAGGTCGAAGTCGAAGGAATTGGATGTCTCCGAATTCTCCTCGGGGGTCCATCCATGTGGGAACAGTGCGTAGAAGCCGATTGTCAGGTGGCTTTGGCAAGCCGTTCCAGACGGGGGGAGCTTCCCCCATAATGAGGTGGTTTACGCTCTACGGGACGAATTGGGAATGGAATGTCTATTTGATGTCCGTGATTTAGAACACCGATGCACCGGTGGCGCGAGAAAAAAGAATCACTAACACTGGACTGACTAAGAGACGAGAGAGAGTCACGCACGTCTGTTCGGCACGAAAGTCGAAAGTGAACTCAACATGTTTCGATGCTTGCCGAACCCGATGCATCTTGCTTTTATATGTTTCACCGAGGATAGACTATCGAGCATTCCCTTATGTTGCCCGCTTCGTAAGAGAGCATAAGCTATGCTCGTTTTGGCGGGAAATTCCCCCTTCGATTTTCAGGTATAAATAGCTGCTTCTTCCATCCGAAGGTTATTCTGAATCAACCGTTCGAAGTTCAAAGTGATCATTCATCATGGCCCGTACCAAGCAGACCGCTCGTAAGTCCACCGGAGGAAAAGCTCCTCGCAAACAGTTGGCCACCAAGGCTGCCCGTAAGAGCGCTCCGGCCACAGGAGGAGTCAAGAAGCCTCATCGCTATCGGCCAGGAACTGTTGCCCTGCGAGAGATCCGTCGTTATCAAAAATCGACCGAGTTGCTGATCCGCAAATTGCCCTTCCAGCGTTTGGTACGTGAAATCGCACAGGACTTCAAGACCGATCTGCGTTTCCAGAGCTCAGCCGTCATGGCCCTGCAGGAAGCCAGCGAGGCCTATCTGGTTGGACTGTTCGAGGACACCAATCTGTGCGCCATCCATGCCAAGCGAGTAACCATCATGCCAAAGGACATCCAGCTGGCTCGTCGTATCCGAGGAGAACGTGCTTAAGTTGATTTCAAACGGGATAAAGTTTAAACGGCCCTTTTCAGGGCCAACAACTGGTTTGAAAGCAGTTTATAGATTTTTCATTTGAATCCAAGGACTTCGATGAAAAATGACTGTGCCCGTGGTTCTGAATCCAAAATTGAATTTTTCTTAAAGTTCAAAAGGTGACAAAAACATCTTAAAGTTAAAGTTACGTATCATTAACAAAAAACAGGAAAAAAGCACATTTTCACAGAGTTCCTTTTTTTTGTTTCCTGTAACTCATCGATATGAAGATAGGCAAACAATTGATTGGAAACATTTCGGAATGCTTAAAATCCAGCATTATTTTAGTTTCTTTTATTGAAGAACTTACTTCCCCGTTGAAGCTCCTTCTGTTCAGTAAACGATTATGTATCGTCCCATAGACGTGGACAAGTCTGTTTCCCTGCTTGTATTGCAAACTGAAGCACAAATCTGTTACCAGTTGGCTTGCCCATATAGTGGCTCCTGCGAGCAAATCGAAAGACTTCAATGCAGGTCTGTTTTCCTGAAGTCACTACAACGGGAATGAATAGGAAGCAATTCAGCTTAATCGACTCTTCTGGCACTGCACTGGCCAAATGCTATAAGCTTGTTGATACAAACATACATATATGATGGTGCTCGAATTTAAGAGGCCGAAATGGATTTAAATGACTTTGATCAGCAGATGGCACTTAACCCTTATAGGAAGTTGTCAATTTTTTATTCTTCTAAGAACAAAATTGTTATCACAAGACAATTTTTTGTGGGATTTATTCAACACAATCTAACTTTTCTAAATACAAACATTTTTGATTTATTAAAATTTACAAAATAAATAGGAGTATAGAAGGCAAAAAATCCAATTTAAGGAAATGATTAAGGTTAAAAATTTAGGTCATAAATTAATTTCGATTACAGTCTTCCAAATTGATAAACAAATACATAATATCCAGCATCCAGATATCCAGATTAAACTGCGTTCAAAGATCAAATACCGAGATAAAAATGGGAGGTAAATTCAAAGCAATTTGTGTTGTTGTGTGTAAAGATTATTCTTGACGGTGAAAATATAATGATATATTTTGCCGTATCTACGATAATGATATATTTACGCCGTTTTACAAATCTTTTTTTATAAAAATTAATCGAAATTTCAATTGTTTACCAAAATTTCATTTTATAATGATTCGACGATAAAAGTTATAAATTCTTTGGTTAGATACTTAAATTTAAACAAATCGTGATTCCGTTTGATCTATTTGAAGTTAAATTTCTCTGTATTTTCAGGGTTCTTTAACTTTCCAAATCTATTCGCAAAATATCCGTTTCAGGTAAATTTGACTTGAAGTTTGTTGTTATTTCCGTGACTGCAAATCCTGAATTTTACCCTCGTATAACATCACGTCTAACGTCTCACATCTCATGTCCTATGCATCACACCCCAAATCTCGAGTCTCACGTCTCACGTCTCACGTCTCACGTCTCACGTCTCACGTCTCACGTCTCACGTCTCACGTCTCACGTCTCACGTCTCACGTCTCACGTCTCACGTCTCACGTCTCACGTCTCACGTCTCACGTCTCACGTCTCACGTCTCACGTCTCACGTCTCACGTCTCACGTCTCACGTCTCACGTCTCACGTCTCACGTCTCACGTCTCACGTCTCACGTCTCACGTCTCACGTCTCACGTCTCACGTCTCACGTCTCACGTCTCACGTCTTACGTCTTACGTCTCACGTCTCACGACTCACGTCTCACGTCTCATGTCTCACGACTAGCGTCTCATGACTCACGTCTTACGTCTCACGTTTCATGTCTCACGTTTGACGTCTCACATCTCACGTCTCACGTCATACGTCTCACGTCTCACGTCTCACGTCTCACGTCTCACGTCTCACGTCTCACGTCTCACGTCTCTCGTCTCACGTCTCACGTCTCACGTCTCACGTCTCTCGTCTCACGTCTCAAGTCTCACGTCTCACGTCTCACGTCTTACGTCTCACGTCTCACGTCTCACATCTCACGACTCACGTCTCATGTCTCATGTCTCACGACTAGCGTCTCATGACTCACGTCTTACGTCTCACGTTTCATGTCTCACGTTTGACGTCTCACATCTCACGTCTCACGTCTCACGTCTCACGTCTCACGTCTCACGTTTCATGTCTCACGTCTCAAGTCTCACGTCTCAAGTCTCACGTTCCAAGTCTCACGTCTCATGTCTAACGTATCACGTCTCCCGTCTCACGTCTCACGTCACACGTCACACGTCTCACGTCTCACGTCTCACGTCTCACGTCTCACGTCTCACGTCTCACGTCTCACGTTTCACGTCTCACGTCTCACGTCTCATTTTGTTATGTCCCATGACTCACGTCTTTCTTCTCACTTTTAAAGATATGAGATAATTTCATTTTTCACATCTCACTTCGCACTCCTTACATCTTTTCACTCACTTATGACGTAATCAGTTTCACTTTTCATTTCTCACATCTCACTTCTCATTTCATACGTCTCCTTCTCTGGTCTCACGCCTCACGTTTTCAATATTTTTACAGGTGTTTCGAATGAGTCTGAAATTTTTCAACAATGCAATAAATAGCTGACGCTGATATGTTTACAAAAGAAACAAACATTAGGTTGAAAATTAACTACTTTTAAAATTATTATTTCGTAGTGTCATTTTGGAGCTCGCTGGATCTCAAGGGTTAAAGCCGTCTCGAGGAAGCAGGACAACATCAACGTGGCCACTTCCGTCGAAAGCAAATGTGCAACAAACGACAAGGACCTACTTCCAACAACCGAGCCAGTCGATGTTGTGGAATCTCAGCCAACGATCCTTGTAAGATGGCAAGCATTTTCCACTGCATCAGCCAGCAGCCAGCCATGCAACACGGAAAGAAAGCTTTCTTGAATAATTTAACATGTGCTTGATTAGGGATTTTTGATGTTCAATTGATGGTGTTTCGAAGGCAGCCAGATAGGAGTGCCTTTGAATGGCATCCTTTGGCAGTGGATAGCCCTGGGGTTGAAGAGGTCTGAAATGGGGATGGCATACGTACACAGCTGTAGCCATTTCATTGCATTGAAAGTGAATACTTCTTGCGGCATAAACTTCAGGGCAGCGCAGATGTTGTTCCATAAACGTCCGTCGTCGTCGTCGTCGTCGTCACTTGGCTTCGACTTGCATTAACCGGCCGAGATGTTCTAGATTTGCGGTTATACGGCTGCGATGTACTGGACGTTGACCTCTAGCCTGGATAAATTAATTGAAAATGGTCCGGTTTGGATCAGCCATACGTTGTGTTCGGTCGGAAGTCTGAAAAGCAGCTACAAATGCAGGAGGCTTGCACAATTAGGATAACCAGATCAAACATTTGTATCTGGGCTGCTGTTGTTGAAACCTTATGTGGAAGCTAATGAATTAAGGAAGCAGTTTTCTGGGTTTTGCGCTTTTCAATCAAAGAAAAAAATTTTATCGTAGTTTTTTTTAACTAATAACCGTTGTATAAAGAATCATTTTACAATAAATCTTTCGAGTGGAAAAAATGAATCATCTATCTATTTCTTGATTCTTTTTAAAGAAGGATTTTTTTATTGGAATAATCTTGCGCCTTCAAAAATGAATTTTAATTATTCTGTGAACTGTTCTAAATGAGTACTTCACTTATATTATAAAACTCACTGTTTTTTGTTGTTTTTTTTTTCAAGTATGGAGCAACGATGGCATACATTTTTTTTAAAAAAGATTTAGCATTTTTAAACTGTGACCCAAAGATGGGTCTTGACTCAAACATTCAGTCAGCGAAACTTTTTTTGTAAAGAAATGAATCCAACTTAGATGAAATTTCAGGGACTAGAAAGGGAAAATTGATGTTGAAAAACATGCGAAAAAAATTCGCCTTGTCTCCCGGTGAGACTTGAACCCACATCTTGCGCCTCTCCGGGGCCCATGTATTAACATTCTACTACAGGAGACCAACCTGGCGTATGAATATTATACTGGTTGAGTGTCGATGTCTATCGGAATGAAGGGAATAGTTCTCCCATGTGATCATAATCATTTTTCTTGGTCTATTTCTATTCCCATCTTTTCATCTTACGGTAGTTGGACTCAAATTTGGATATTTTAGGCACGGCAAGATTTGCATTGCCTTCTCATATACTGCACGGGTTGTCAGTTATGATGAGAAATGATGCGTTTGCCGTATTTGGATATCCAACCAAATTCGGTGTTTGGCACCGCCTTATTTTCTATTTTTAAACTGTGACCCAAAGATGGGTCTTGACTCAAACATTCAGTCAGCGAAACTTTTTTTGTAAAGAAATGAATCCAACTTAGATGAAATTTCAGGGACTAGAAAGGGAAAATTGATGTTGAAAAACATGCGAAAAAAATTCGCCTTGTCTCCCGGTGAGACTTGAACCCACATCTTGCGCCTCTCCGGGGCCCATGTATTAACATTCTACTACAGGAGACCAACCTGGCGTATGAATATTATACTGGTTGAGTGTCGATGTCTATCGGATTATTTTCCCTTTCTAGTCCCTGAAATTTCATCTAAGTTGGATTCATTTCTTTACAAAAAAAGTTTCGCTGACTGAATGTTTGAGTCAAGACCCATCTTTGGATCACAGTTTAAAAATAGAAAATAAGGCGGTGCCAAACACCGAATTTGGTTGGATATCCAAATACGGCAAACGCATCATTTCTCATCATAACTGACAACCCGTGCAGTATATGAGAAGGCAATGCAAATCTTGCCGTGCCTAAAATATCCAAATTTGAGTCCAACTACCGTAAGATGAAAAGATGGGAATAGAAATAGACCAAGAAAAATGATTATGATCACATGGGAGAACTATTCCCTTCATTCCGATAGACATCGACACTCAACCAGTATAATATTCATACGCCAGGTTGGTCTCCTGTAGTAGAATGTTAATACATGGGCCCCGGAGAGGCGCAAGATGTGGGTTCAAGTCTCACCGGGAGACAAGGCGAATTTTTTTCGCATGTTTTTCAACATCAATTTTCCCTTTCTAGTCCCTGAAATTTCATCTAAGTTGGATTCATTTCTTTACAAAAGATTTAGCATTTTTATGACAACTTAACCTCACCTGTGGGTCTATTTTGAAATTTGTTCAAGAACGTCATAATTGAAAAGCGCTTTTTTCATTGGTTCGACCAATTGGCATTGAAAACCTTAAAATATAAGATTGGTGCGAAATAAATATAGGCGAGCTTTTAGAATTCCTGAAGGTTTTGGAGGGCACTTAGGCGATTTTACTCTGGAACCAACGAATTTGACATTTAAGCTACCGTCAAACGAGGCATCATGATATCACCTGCTAACTTTATTTTGCTTTTATCATCGTATATCAACACTGTTGGTGTAAAAAATATTTTTTGGACAATCACAAAACTTTTAAAAATTTATATTTGAATAATTCAGTTACCAGTCTGGGCAAAAATCCATTAATATACAAATCAAAGATTCACCTTTTAAATCTCGTTTCCATATGCTGGAATATGATTGGTATGAATCACGCGTTTGTTAATTTCAACATTTCATCCATCCAAACATTAATTTTTTATGATTTCAGCTAGTATAACATGTTGTAGTTTTTTAACCCCTAAATATATACAGCGCTCATATGCTTTTTCTTTTAAAACATTTTTGACAGAAAAAAATGTACAATTAAATTCGAACAAAACAAAAAACTTCTGCATTTGGCGCTTTATGCGTTATGGATATTACAAATACAGTTTAACCCCGATTTTGTCTCCCCCTTGCTGCATTTTAGGTTTTCAAGTTTGATTTTGTTTCTAGTAGTAAATAGTAGCACAATCTTTCTGCTTAACGAATTTTAAACCCATGTTCGACTATCCGGGGTTGATGAAGTTGTGCTGGATGATTTTGGTCAAGAAATAAGCACTTTGTACTGCGTGAATGACTTTGAGATTTTAGTTATTTCAATAAGTAAATAACTAGAATTGCTACACACTTCCAAGAAAGTGAATTTTCTTGGATCGGTAACCGGAATTATTTTGTGTTTTCGGATGAAGCTCTCTGGATTATTTGGCTAGCAGTATAACTAATATGACTTGTAATTGCCTTGGAAGTAAAGATAAGCAGAACGTTGGTATTTTCTTGAGCTGAAGATTTTTCAAATCCAGAAAAGTTTTCTTCGACGTGAATTCCAAAAAAACTATGTTGAAAAAGGACGTCGCAATGATTAAGATGGGCTTAAAATAACCCGGCAAATCGTTATTGAGCCTTGTTTTTGTTTTACTTAAAGTGCTGCCATCTACAATTGGAAACGGAAAACAGAGTGGTCAACTAAAAAAAAATCGAAGTTTTTGAATATTCATTGAATGTTCAGATCCAAATTTTAAGCAAATAGATTGTTTCATCTTATACGTCATTTTATCGAAAAAAATTAGCAGTTTGATACAGCATTATATTTAACTCGAATTTCTATTTCGTGAGTGTTAATGAAAAATCTTTAAAAACCCTCTGCAACGTTTTATAGTACGTCTGAAAATTAAGTTTTGTATTCGAATCGTTCGTAGAAGAATTACAATAACCTTTTGCATTGTAAATTCCAAAAAAAATATCTTTTTAAAATGAAAAGTTGTTTTATTTTTGTTTCGCACCATTATCTCATATTTTTGGTCCCCAACGCCAGTTGTTTTTTTTGGGAAAACATTTAACAATTTAAATCAAATCGTAGATGTTAATTTTGAAGATTGTCAATTTATCATTAATTAACAAGCAAAAACTAAGTGGTAGGGTATGGTGGGGTAAAAGTACGACCTTGGTGTTATCCTATTTTTAGAAAAATTTTCAGTTGTTTTTCCGAAAAACCAAGAACAGCATTTGATTCCTAAGACTTTTATCTCTCTTCAAAAAAATTACGAAGATAATCGATCGACACATTTGATAGCAGTAGTGAAAATGCCCAACTGCTGGGGCAAAAGTTCGAATGATGTGGGGTTAAAGTAGGACCATTAGAAATTCCACAATTCTGCATGAAGTCATGAGGAAAATTATTTTATATCAATCTTTGCTTTTACCAGCAGCTTCTGTGTTCGCTTCTGATACAAATCCTACACATGGGCGAACAGCCTGCGCGAATTTGGAGCTATCCACAAATTGTCCATATTCAACAAGTTTACGAAATCCAGTTCTTATCGTATTTGAGCAATTTTTCGCGCGAGCAACTCTTTGTAGGAACAAAAGTATGCGCTGATGTTTCCAGTGCATTTCAAAAAGAAGTTAAAACTTTCCGTTCAGATTCACTTCAGTAGACCCTGTATATCATTCGTACTTTTGCCCCATTTTCAGTTCGTACTTTTGCCCCTTCCAGGTTTCTTGTGATTCACAGTTTATTGTGCAAAACAGAGACATGTTTATTGAATTCTTCCTTCGGCATTTGATAGTGGTTGAAATCAACTAAACAGACACATTAAAACTTTCATTGAAAGCCAGAATTCTGATTGCCCAAACATGTTTGCCGTTATTGTAAATATTACATCATTTAAGCAGAAAAGCTACTTAAACTCATGTTTCGGAGTATTTTCAATTTCTACGAAAAAAAATTATGTCTAGATGTAGGCAGTCCAAATCACTATTAATTCACGCCAGAGTTTTGAATTTTACTGTTCTACATTTGTAATAATCTCAAAACGTACTTTTAGCTTACTCGTACTTTTACCCCACCTTACTCTACTGTTCTTGTTTCGCTCACTGTATTTACACAGCAAAAAATCTGTATCCTGGACCTCACTGAAATTGAAAACCTTTAATATTACATGACGTAGAACGCGATTTATTATGGTAAATTTATAGGTTAAAAAAAATTATGTACTGAATTTTAATGACACATATATTACTTGACACGTAATACAATAAGTTGATGTTAATTCACATCACGTATGATGTAAATAAAAAGAAGCATCACATATGATGAAATTTTCAGTGCGAATTAAATATTACCCGATTTAAATAATTTACTTGCCTTTGCCGTCTGTTGAAGTTTACAGGCGTGTAATATTACACTCGCACTGAAAAATTCGTCATATGTGATGCTTCTGTTTATTTACATCATATGTAATGTAATTGTAAAGATTATTGTTCGTGGTGTGAATGAAACTGAAGTTTTGTAGTATTACATGACATATATGTATAAATGAAATTTAAATATTCCGAAATTACACAACATGGCAGTGATTTCTCTTATGTTAGCTTAAAACATTGATTAATCAGTATGTTACTGTGAACGAGTAAATACACAAAACTTAAGTGTTCTCAATTATTTAAAAAACAATTACTTTTTCTCCATAGTAACTACAACGAGTAACCTAAGCGGAGATCGGGTACCCAACCCCGGTGGATGCTTTGGTCGCATGCAGACTGAGAAGGTGGCCGCACGCGTCTGTTCCCCAGGTCAGGGGCGGCGTGCAACAACAACCGAGCGTCTGTTCTCCAGGTCAGGGGCGGCTCAAACAGCGTCTGTCTTGCAGCAAGCGGCTGAATTTATGAAATGCGGCTCCCGCCAGCTAAGTCCAAGATGGCAGCCCCATCGCGGGATAGGGACTTTAGGCTAACAACCTACTGCTCCCGATTCATAACTTGTTACGGAATCCGAAAGAAATGACCGATCTGGAACTTTGGCGACGACTTTTAGCATGAAAACACGGACACGAATTGGAACTTGGAATGTTTTAACCCTTGCCCAACAAGGCAAACTGGAACAACTTGCTAGAGAGGCTAGCCGCCTCAAGCTTGAAATTCTGGGACTGAGCGAAGTCCGTTGGCCTAATACTGGAGAACACAAGACACAATCCGGGCAAGTCCTGCTTTACTCTGGCATACGAGGAGAACATGCTACTCGGGAACGAGGAGTTGGTTTCCTGTTAAGCCCGCAGGCCTACGCGGCCCTCATTAGATGGGAACCGATAAACGAAAGAATAATCGTAGCCAGATTTAGAACACGGGTTAGAAACCTTACAATGGTCCAGTGTTATGCGCCAACTGACGTTGCCGATTTGCAGGAGAAAGAGCAGTTTTACAGTCAACTGAACAGCGTGGTAGAGAGAATTCCGAAGGGTGACATTCAAATCCATTTGGGCGACTTCAACGCAAAGATTGGCTCCGACAATCAAGACCTTGAGCGCATCATGGGGCGCCATGGCCTAGGACAGATGAGCGAAAACGGAGAGCTGTTTGTAGAATTTTGTGGCAATAACAACATGGTGATCGGTGGATCGCTCTTCCCCCATCGACCAGCACATAAGGTCACTTGGGTATCCCGGGATGGCCGAACAGAAAATCAAATTGACCACATCTGCATCAGCCGAAAATGTAGAAGGAGCTTCTTGATGTCCGCAACAAGCGAAGCGCAGACATTGCATCTGACCATCACCTCGTCCTTGGCGAGATACGACTGAGAGTTGCGCGTGTCCAACGGCGCGAGGAGAAAGTCGGGTGTCGATACGACGTCCGCCGGTTGGAGAATCCAGAGGTGAAAAGGGCATACGTTGAACAGCTAGAATCCCGAGCCTCGGAGCTGCCGACAGACGGAACAGTCGAAGAACAGTGGTGTGGAATCAAGAATGCCTTTATCACGACGAGCCATGGTACTCTCGGTAAAGTTTGTGGAAGAAGAAGTGAATGGATGTCGGATGAAACTTGGAGGATGGTCGATGATCGGAGAAAGGCGAAAGTCGGAATTGAGCAGGCATGTACCGGGTCAGCCAAAGCAGCCGCCCGCTTACGATATGCGGTGCTGGAAAAGGCAGTTAAACGAGCTTGTAGACGAGACAAGAGAGCCTGGACAAACTCCCTAGCCGAAGAGGGGGAAAGAGCCGCCGCCAATGGAGATATCCGATTACTTTATGACATTTCTCGCCGCCTCAGTGGTGCAAGGACTAATGCAAGAATGCCGCTGAAAGACCGAGCAGGTCAGTTATTGACCGATCGAACAGATCAGCTCAAACGATGGACTGAGCACTTCGAACAACTCTTCCGAGTCACGAATAGCGATGGCCAACAGAACCCGCAGCTTGAAGCGCCAACAGTAAGTCGCATAAATGGCGTCAACTCGGAAGCGCCCTCGCTGGCTGAAATAGAAGCGGCAATCGAAAACATGAAATCCAACAAAGCACCTGGGATCGATTGCATCCCTGCTGAAATGCTGAAAGCCGACCCTGCCCTGTCAGCACAAATGTTGCACCGTCTTTTCGCTGACATCTGGGATACTGCAACATTCCCGGCCGACTGGATGCAGGGTATCCTCGTAAAGGTCCCGAAGAAAGGAGACCTGACAGAGTGCGGTAACTGGCGAGGCATAACGTTGATCTGTACAACCCTCAAAGTACTCTGCAAAGTGATCCTGAACAGGATCCAGGAGAAAATCGACGCTACACTCCGACGGCAACAAGCTGGATTCCGATCCGGACGATCATGTGTGGACCACATCACAACGCTACGAATCATACTGGAACAAATCAACGAATTCCAGGACTCTCTTCTGCTGGTGTTCGTTGATTTCGAAAAAGCATTTGACCGACTTAATCATGAAAACATCTGGGCGGCTCTAAGGCGACGAGGGGTCCCAGAGAAACTAGTCCATCTCATCGAAGCACAATACGAGGCATTTTCGTGCAAGGTCTTGCACGATGGTGTCTTGTCCGAACCAATCCCGGTAACTGCTGGAGTGAGACAAGGATGTATCTTATCACCGCTACTTTTCCTCATCGTAATGGATGAGATTCTGACTGGATCGATCGACTGTGCACCGAACCGAGGATTGCCGTGGAATCCTTTAACAATGGAGCAACTGAACGACCTTGACCTGGCTGACGATATTGTTTTGCTCGCCCAAACACAAGCGGACATGCAGAGCAAACTCGACGACCTCACCGAAAGCTCCAAGGCAGCAGGTCTCAAAGTCAATGTCGGAAAGACCAAGTCGATGGAGATCAACACAGGAAATCCCTCCAGTTTCATGGTAGCTGGGCAACAAGTTGAGAAAGTGGAGTGCTTCCAGTATCTTGGTAGCCAGATAACGCCTGATGGTGGTACCAGGAAAGACATAGAAACCCGGATCAGAAAGGCCCGATTTGCGTTTGCGAGTCTCCGAAACATCTGGCGGTCACGCCAGATCTCTCTACGAACAAAAATCCGAATCTTCAACTCTAACGTCAAATCCGTATTGCTGTACGGATGCGAAACTTGGTGCACATATGCGGTGACGACGCGAAAACTGCAAGTATTTGTAAACCGCTGCCTGCGGAACATCATCCGCGCTTGGTGGCCTGGCAACTGGATCTCGAATGAGGAACTACATCGCCGGTGTCATCAAAGGGCGCTAGAAATCGAGATTCGGGAACGTAAGTGGAGATGGATTGGGCACACGCTGCGAAAAGATGAAAACGAGATTTGCAGAGAGGCGCTTGACTGGAATCCAGAAGGTCATCGAAGAAGAGGCAGGCCCAGAAACTCGTGGCGGCGAAGTCTAGCCGCTGAAATCCGAACTGTCGACGAGAATCTTGACTGGGACCAGGTGAAGACGCTGGCTCCGGATCGTCAACAGTGGAGGTCTTTTACCACGGCCCTATGCACCGGAGGATCGGCGCGGGATCATTAAATAAAAAAAAAATAAACTACAACTCTACGTTTCCTAAGCGATCCGTGTGATTTTCCCCCCAGTTTTTGGAATTTAAGTGCAGCGGTACGGCAACGAATGACAGATCAGTTTTGTGCTCTTTAGATGTTTCTGTTGTGTTGAATTTTTTTTTTTACAGGAAATTTGAAATGAAAGAAGTGTTTATTTTAAAAGTTTTTATTTTTCAATTCAAGGTACAATTTGTTCTATTGTCCATTAATGTCCAATCCTAAAACTCTGCTTCAATCAAACAGGTGCAATATCCACTACGCCAAAGCTGCCGTTCCTGTAGCAAGATTCATTATCGGCTCATGAAGTCTGTAAGCAGCTAAGGATCCATCGAGTCCTATTCAAAAGGATAGAAACTGACTGCTGACGAAGGCGTCCCCCGGCCAAGGTATTTTTGGAGGTACAATGGTGGATAGGAAAAGGGATAATTACATTCCTGATTTGTTATTCCAGCAGGCGCGGTATCTCTCTAAGATATCAAGTGAATTTTTTGGCAGAAACTACAGCACAAAGTACGAAAAAGTTTTTAAGAGTTTCTTCTGGAAATTGTTATTTCAGCGAACCAAATATTGAAGATGGAAATGAAATACAGCTTCAAACTGCACCCAAAATTCAACCTCTGTGCCAATGGCGTGTAGTCAATTACATAGCATCATCGGTACAAGAAGATAACGCGACCGGTGCTGATTCGATTTGCTCCCACCGGCATGAACCTCCCAAGTTAACCGAATTGCGTATGTCTGAAAGAAACAAAATAAAAACGAATTCACGTCCCTCCCTATCGCATCACAAGACGAAGAAGGATAGAAATAAATACCGGCCAACACCAGGCAGCCAGCGAACCGAGCACTGTGCGTGTGTAGCAAAAGCAACAACAAACATATTCCTTCAATTCAATCTGCCGGCAAACAACCACGGCTAAGCTGTGCGTGTGTATGTAGCAAAAGCAACAAGAATATATTCCTTCAATTCACCGGCAAACAAGCACCGGCCAAGCTGCCCGGCTTTAGCAGCTGTGTATATGTAGCGTGTGTATGTAATAGCAGGCAGTAAGCAAAGCACAGTTCTCATTCAATGGGTTTCCCGTTTCCCGTTCCCCTTCCCGTTTCCATCCAAAACAAAGGAATACCTTGAAAGGAGGCCAAACGCCGGGAAGCCTCCGTCGTGCGTTATTTTTTTGTGATTTATCGGTGGCAGAAAGCGTATGACAAATAGCCCTCGTCTTGCATGAAGTTCAAATAGTACACTGGTTAAAATGTCGGACTGGCAAGACGATGTTTGGTGATTTGAGTTCGAATCTCCCTACGGCGCTGTGGTTATTATTTTTGTTTTCTTGTTTCTGGGATGGATTATCCAATAGGAACGAAATCCCTTAAAATGTTTTTCTTGTTTCGCTTGAAGCCGAGTCCTTATGCCAGTTACGGTTTTTCAAACATACCGTCTTCGGCACAGTGCACATTTCAGAGCATTATCGGCACAGAGATTTACTAAAAAGGCATTGGATTTCTGCAACCTCTTCTATGGGTGTGCTTACAAACATGAAGTAATTTTCTACACGGTAATTAATCAAATCATTTTATAAATTTTTCATGCTAACTGTTTTTTTTATAACCACTGTAGATTTTGGTACATCATGAAAATGTGTTGTCTTTAGACTTAAGAGAAGCAAAAGGCCGATTCACAAGCCGCTGGAAGTTAATACGGGCCCTTGGTCCTTCTATAAGTTGAAATTCAAGGCACTATCTATGCTGACTCTTAAGTAAAGATAGTACACGTCGTCTGCAGACACTATACAATGGCACCTAAGAAGGCCAAGTTGTCCAAGTCCACCGGAACAAATTCGTTGTCTTTATCGAATACAACCAACTCGAAAAATCCAACGGACCGAATTTTAGAAGTAGGCATCCATCCATCCAATTGTGAAACTGTTGGAACCGCAACGGCAAAATATATGTGGCAATATTTCAACTCACATGGATGATGCTTCTTTTCATTAACATCATATGTGATGTAATTTTCCAGATTTTTTTCCGAAGTGTGTACAGAATGAATCATGCGAGGGACATTTAGTAGGGTAACGGACTTATTTTGGACCAGAGGACCAATTTTGGACCACCTTGTCTAGCTCTCTTATAAAACAAATAATCATGTATTTTTTTAGCAAATATAGTTGGAGCCTGGGCACTTAATGTTTTTATTTTTTTTTAAATTCAAATGAATCTTTATTAAAGGTCTTTTACTTTTACAAGTTTTATTAGACCGAGGGTCAATTATATAAACTAAATGGGGAAGAGTTAGGATTTAGGAAGGGAAGAGGAGTGGGGGTAAACTTTATTGCGATTTGCGCTTCGTGAGCGGGTTAAAATCGAACAGTTGTCGCCAACTGTGTGAAGATGCTGATCTTCCACATTATCGATTGGAACGGAAGGGGGTGATTCTTTTCCTAGGGGGTGATTCTTTTCCTAGGGGGGGAATCAGATTCCAACACAGGGCTTGGAGTTTTGGTGACTGCAGTGAAGTGATCTCTCTTCGGTTGTTGCTTGGTTTTTTCCTGCTGCTGGTGATTATCTTCTTTTTGTTTCGGTTCTTCCTATTGCGGCGCTTGCTGGTTTGGTTGTTTTCTACGGTGCGTATTGTGTTCTTCAATTTGTCGCTTAACGACATCGGCATAAGATGAGTTGGTGCTATTTTCTTCTACTTTTTTGCGTGCGGCTGTCAGCGTTATTCCTTGGTCGGTTTTCAATTTTAGAGCGGTGGATTCAAACATCCATACTGGGCATGACCTATCAGTAGGCGAGTGGTTTTGTTTGCAATTGCGGTAGAATTTTATTTTGGTGGTGCAATTTGCGCTATCGTGATTTGATGAACAAATTGTACAAGCGATCTGATTATGACATCTAATTTTTGGGTGGCCGTAAGTCAAACATTGCCGGCACAACATCGGTTGGGGATAGTAGGTTCTTGTTCTGACTCTCAACAGTCCAAAATTTATAAATTCCGGTACGACGGTACAATTGATCGTTAACACAAGGGTTGATGTGTTAACGATACCAGCTGCTGTCTTCTTCGTTATGCGGCGAACATTTATTATTTTTTGGGGAGCAAGCTCAACCTCAATTTCTTTGTCCTTCATATCATCAACTTCATTGCAAAATACAACGAATTTGCGCGAGTTAAGCTCCGGATGGCGACCAATTTCAATTGGCGTGCCATCTTTTAAAGCGGTTAACGTAAATAGCTTCCTATCTTGGTCCTTGCTTCTAATTTTGATGACGTACCATGCCTTGCGCTTCTCGTAGTAGCCTCCTTCCACCTTTCCAGCGTACTCCTCTACTGATCTCCCAATAACGAAAGGGTTTTTGGGAAGTGTATGGCCTGGTTTAGCACGTAAAATCATGTAATAAAGCCTTCCTCGGGGGTTTTCCGTGTCCATCCATTCGGGAATGGTCCGACCAGGATTGTCTCCTGGAGAAGGATTCATGACTGCTTCACTTTTTCACGCATCCAGTAAAAAAAAACAATTGCTTTTCGATCCGAAACTAGCACACTCTTGAAAATGCGACTGATCGCCTCGAAAGCAGAGAGTGAACTGGACACTTAATGTAATGCAATTTGTTTTTCACAATTAGGTGCTTTATAAGAGAGCTAGACAAGGTGGTCCAAATAGGTCCATTGGTCCAAAATAAGTCCGTTACCCTATACTGCCGCTCATAGCAAGTCCGTCCCATTTGCGTTTTTGTTGAAATGAGAAAAACGGCATTGAAAAATCGTAAAAAGTCCAACGGTAAATCAGCACTTGTATGCGTTTATATACGAAATAATCAACAGAATCTGTCACTGCAACGGCCAATGAAAGATTTTCGCTTTTTAATGATAATTTTTTTGTTTTGATTCTGTTGAAAATCTTTTGCTGGGCCCTTATGGCTGTGGGACTGACATGCTATGATTTATGCCATATGGGACCGACTTGCGATCATTTGTTCAATGGGACAAAATTACTTGAGGTTTTTTTCAATGTTCATCAGAACAAAGTACTGAAAACAAAGTTTTCTCTTGAAACTACAGATAAAATTAACGTGATTCCAGCGATAAACTGAAAAATGATGAAAATGCAAATGGGACGGACTTGCTATGAGCGGCAGTATACGTTATGTACAATCAACAGATTCTTACAGTGTTTTCGTTTATTGGCAGTAGCAACCTAGTTACCCACGAGTTTTGCCCTAACTACTGTTATTATGTTCGGTTATTCATTCAGAAGTCCACTAGTTTTGCCCGAGATTTGAACCTCAAGCAGGCGGTTGCACCCCGTAAAAGTTGTCAGTGTTGGGGGTAAGCATAAGGGTGAGTATAGCAACCATATATTTGCATCGTCCCGGGTAACGATTCTGTTTGTTTAATCAGAAATAAATCAGAGATAAACGAAAACGGCATTGGTCGTTTTCATTGCAGCCTACTGCTTGTAAAATAAGAATCATTGAAAAGTTTTTAAACGAAATGTTTTGTACTTATCCCGCTATAATATTTGATTCATAGACTTACTCTCTGGAGCCACTCGAGTTCTAAGAAGGCATTGCTGGAGTGCGAACGCGTTTTTTCTGTTTTCTTATTGCGCTGCGTTTTAGGGTTTTTTTTTGTAGTATTTATTATTTGCAATGAGAATTAAGATGAAAATGGCAAGAAGTAGAAACAGTTTTATGTGGTGTCGAGATAGGCTGATATGATGAGTGATATTGAAAAGAATCCGACTGAATGGAACCGTTCAGATTCTCTTCTCGTGCGTTGTTGGTTTTATTTTTGTAAAGCTGAGCGTTGAATTAAATTTTATTTTTAAACAACAACTTGAATGGGTATTCCGTATTCTGAAATAACTCTGAATTGTGTGGAATGACTTCGAATGCAGAAAATATTTAGTTGTTTAAGATAAATGGCCAAGGCATTGATCTGGAAAGATTTGCGGAGGAAGAAATAAAATTTTTCTAGAAAACTGCCATTCGTGTGTGTTTTGAGAGAATTGAAAGTGTTTATAGACTTTCTTTAAGCAAATCAGAACTTAATAGTAGCTGAATGCAAAGTTTCAAAACTCTAAACTCTGATGAATCTTATTGCGATTTTAGTGTCGTGCCGTTCAGGTAAGCTTCAGGAACGGCAAACCTTGATGCAACGTGTTTGTAATTAGAAAGATTAGAGAGATTATATGCGCATAGGATATAGAGAGGGAGGAAATTCAGCATTCGTTTATGCTGGACAGTGCTAGCACATCTTCAAGATACGAGACAAACTCTTCATTCCGCTTGACGCGTACAAATGTTGTGTTTGCCCGCGATGTTTTCCGTAAGAATCATGATCTAGTTGAAAGTTGTGAAAATTAAGAAGACTATAATTTCCCGAAAAAGTTAGGTATGATTAAAAACGGGATTTAAGCTAAAGCTGCGGTAGGATTTTAGCTATTTAAAGGTAAAGTTAGTTAATGTAAAGTTAAGATCCGGGATCCATAAGAAGGTACGATTGATTTTTTTAATTTGCATTTTTTTTCATTTAATATCAAATATAAGAACAACCAATCAACTGAGCAGGTATCTAAACGTGTGCGTAATACCTATCATAGATTAATAACATTATTTTTCATTAATTTTATAACGGTTGCGTAAGTGATTGATTTGTTCATACAAATAACACATACATTTACACATACTACATTCATTCAATAACAGTTCATGCGAAGCCATGGTGTCGGGTATAGTGTGATTTGCATTGAAGATTTGCCGAACAAATAATCTAAAAGATGCAAGTTAGCGCATGCGTTGGCGAAACTGCGGTGAATCCGTGCACCCATGGTGGGTTAGTTACATTCATGCATACATACATAGACTTACTCTCTGGAGCCACTAAATTTGATTCAATCATTATTTTCTTGTCACGATTCACATCTAGAAAATGAGCAAATCACATAATGCTGTAGAAATACTTTTTTCACAGAATGGTTGGTATTAGAGAATTGATGATGGATAAAACGATTAAAAAACTCATTTTTTAAAGAAAATTTTGTTGCATCGATGGTTTTTGACTCGATGGATACAATTTAGAAAAAAATATATGTTAACCTTGAATGTCAGTTTAAAACAAAGATTTCTAATGCTTCTTGTTGAAAATTTTAGAAGATATGGATGCTTTACCGTCACAGTAAATTTTGCATTTTTTTATTAAACTTAAAGAACCACAGTTTACAATAGCGTTATTAGTATTATGTTTCATTTTATGCATTGCGTGTAAAACAACCATTTGCAGCCAAAATAAAATCTTTGAACCGCAATAACTTTTTTTGTTTTACGTCCAATCTTATTGCGGTCTTCGAGTAAAATATTTGTCTTGATTTCTACTCCAAGAAAATTATTTATTAAAAGCTATTAGCCAGTAAAAAATAGATTTTATTGAAAAATCTATATTTTGGCTTCTCCCGAGCAAAATACAGTCATTCAGGCTTAAGGCTTAAGTCCACCTCATCCCATAATCAGATCTTACTTAAATTTGGCATGTGACCTTCTAAATAAGCCAATGATCATTTTTAACACAGAACGAGTAAAATTTGTTATGTTTTATTCTTCATGTACTACAATAAGTATCTCTCTTATCCACTGTGGTTCGATAAGATATTTAAAAATGCTAAAATTACTGTTACTGCTAAATAACCATAACTGCAACAATTTTCAACCGATTTCAAGAAATAAACTTTTGTAATCATGGTTTTAAACTGACACTTAGGTTTTTAGAAAATATTATTTTCAATTGTTAGCATCGACTCAAAATCCGTCGATGCAATAAAATGTTCTCTAAAAAATGCGTTTTTGATGCTTTTCTCGATCCCAAATTCACTAACATCAGCAATACTGTTACGTGTACGAAAAATTAAAGTTCAGATTATCGGCAAAAAATTTATTAAGCTCCAATTGGCAAAAAAACACATTTAAAACTAATGTTATGAAGTCCAAGGAATTTAAATCTAAGAATATGTACTTTTATTCTTTTACCGAAATTTACTGTTCTACTGTGATTATTTTTTAATATTGAGTATTTTAAAGTCAACACATAAAAATAAAAAGCCACAAAAAAAAACTTTTTTTGGAGTGTTGCCGAAATCGGATGTTGCAAAAATCGATCGGGTATGTATTTAATTAAAAATGGTTCTAGCAAACCCGTTGTGTATTACTTAAAATGTAGGTTTAAAAATAAATATTTGAAACTCAAATTCAGTATCCAAAAACTGAATTCAGTAAGTAGTAATGAATTAAAAAAAATGGTTATCATTATTTACACTTATTGTTAACATCTGGGATTTCAAATCACAAATGCAAGTATGACAGCATTTTTAAATTTTTATCGATATTAAGAATCGGTAAAAATAAAATTCTAATCTGTACTCAGAATTTAACGTCAAATTGTCATAAAAATATATTTCTTTTTGAAAAAAAAAACTGTTAGGGCACTTCCCAAGTAACAATTTAAGTTTTATGCCAACATTCACAGCTTACTTAAGACTATTTCCCAAAGCTACTTTATAAGCCAAAGCGCATTCCATGATTAAGCACAACTACTTTAAAGATAACATATGGACAAGTCGGCCTTGTTTTGTTAACGTTTAAAGATAATTCTATAAGCAATGATAAACCATCCAACAAAATAGACTTATTCAACCTTATAGACATAGCTTTAAGAAACCCTCCAGAGCTCTCTTAAGACTACCCACAGCTCTTTTAAAACTACGTCATGAAATCTAATAGGAATTTTTCTGTGGGAGATTTTTCGTTTTTTCGCTTGACGTGAGTGCGCTTCATTGAGAAGCATAACTCAAATGTGATTTATTTAAGAAAGAAACTCTATTCTACATAATTGTGTAAAACATTTTCGATGATTTCGAAGAATTTTGTCCAGTCGTTTCTGAGATGGAGAATGACAAGTTTAAGTGTTTTTGGAGCTATGAACTCTTCGCGGTTCTTAATGTGTTAATTTACAAAAATAATACGAACGCAGGAAACCTTAGCAAAGTACCTAAAGGTCTTGAAAAACCAACCTCTTTACTGTACTGCATCTTTGAATCTGAATTATTAAAAAAATCAACGAACTATGAGTTAAATGTAAGAGCAAATCATGATATTTGAAGATTACTACAATTTGAATAAGCGTTTCAAATTGTATTACATTTTCATAGGAAATTTTTGACATATTAAAAATTTTGAAATGTAACCACCTTTTAATGCTATTTTTATTAAAACTGTTTTTTTAGTTGTGCAAATATTTAAAGTTTTACATATAATTTATTTATTAATTTTGCACCCTTCCTAATAAACGAATTTCAAATCAAATCAAGGTTACTAAAATTATAAATTTTGACAAAATTTTTGAAACAGTGATAAATAATTATTCATTTAATGCGAGATGATAACACATGTTTCCATGTGAAACGCTAATTGTTTAAAAATTGATCCCTCAACTTTTTTTTTTATTCATGAAGATATTCTAAGATTTATCTTCCAGTTAAATTCCAAGTTGCCGCCCACAGCAGTGGTGTCCTGGTCTGGAACGAGTTTGATGTGCTGATAGTTATACATAGAACGCAGCAATTTTTTCAAAATTGCCCAGAAAAACATAATTTGCATCGTGATTTTTTCGTTAGGGAATATTAAATCTGTAAACGGGTGTATCTGAAAGAGTGCAAATTATTTTGACTGGCATCAAGTGAAGAATTATAGACACCAGATCGCTAACAGTAAAACTATTTTATTTGATCCCTATCAGGCGCTCGAATTCTATATATGTATGTAAGTTGATGGGAAATCAAGCTTTCAAAATGAATTGTGGAGTTGATCAATCGAGAAAAAGAGTCATACAGTTTTTTTCACCGACAAATTTTTATCTCAATATTTTCAATCTAAGGTGCGCAAAAAATTTCGTTATGAAAATAGCTGCTCACCTGTGTAATCAATAACCTCGTTGCTCATATCAAAGTTTTTCTCTAAACAATGCTTACATCCTTCGATGTTCCGGTTTCCCGTCCATTCGGGGGAAGAAAAAAAAGTTTCCCATTCAACTGAGCATTCGGCCAACAGTTTGCTCTGCTAATAGCGCACATACTACTTCCTCAATAATTCATGGTCTGCTTCGGAAGCGGAAAAGAAGCTCCCAGTTCCAGCTCGAGAGCACTCTTCCAGCAGCCATCATTGGGCGAAAAAGCACTCTCTCACAAATCAAAGACATGCATGATTTGCCACACATGATTGCACCACCAAGTACCCATGTAGAGCGAACGATTCGAGATTTTCCATTGAAAACATTTTCTCAACAGTCGAAAGGAGGAAAAACTCGTTTTTTTGAACCGGGAAAAGAACAAAAATGAATAAGTGAAGCACCAGTAACAAAAAAAAGTGAAAAAAGAAACTTGAAAGCGAACCGCAGAACTTCAAGATTGCTTACGTTCCTTTCAAAATATAATTTAATGATGATTCTGCTGATGTGCTTACATGGGCAGCACTGCGGATGTGCCCGGAATACCCTGGGGCTGTGTGGAATGCAAATGGAGTTTTGCTAAGAAATGAACATATTTTTCTTCTGTAGAAAAAAAAAGTGGATGGCTACCACTACTGAAGGAAGAGACAGCTTTCGAGAAGAGATAGAAAGAGAGCGCCCATCTTGATTGGGATATAATGTGTTTGGCTTGGACAAAAGGCGTAGGGCATTCGAACGGGAAACGGACCGATATGAGAAGAATCATTAAAATGCAACCTTCCGAACGAAATTTGATAGCCATTAGTCTTGGTCCAGAGATTTTTCGGGTCTTTCTTACCCTATGATATTTATACAAGAACGTTGCAGCTTGGTGCTTTTGGAAGACGTATTGGCAAAATTTTTGTTATCGAAGAAAACTTATGATTCAAAACTTAAGTTTTTTTTTCTTTTCAAAATTGATCATCATGGCTTGGTTATCCTTATCCGTTAATCCAACTATTCAAGCATACTCTCAAACTAAGGTTGCCAGTTTTTTTCAGTACGTATCCGAGCCGAACAAATACGGGCAATTTTATCAAAAAACCTTCCGAAAACTGGGCTTTTGATTTCAAAATTGTCAACCAAAGTCCGGGCAGTATTCGGGAAAATTTGGTCAGAACCTAGTGATTAATCATCAAAAATAAAGAAAAAATATATAAAAAAAAATTTCAAAATTTATCACCACATTTAAAATCTCCTTATGGGCTTTACAAAACCTTTCATGATTATGTTTGTAAAAGAACCTCAAAAAATTTCATTTTGGAAGCATAAAGGGTGATACGGTCAAAATTTGGTCAAGGGAAAACGCGTGTAAACCGGTGAAATCGTTTATTCAAAAAATCAAATTAAATTTCTTTTTCAGGTTCAATTAGTATAAAATTCAGGAAAAATATTCAGTTAGGCTTCCGTTTTTTCAAATCCGAATTGCCGGGCCTTACGCTTAACCCCTGCCATCAGATTTTGTACAACCACCTTGTCCACCTTCTTCGCCGCAGAAAGCCAGTTTGCCTTGAACTGCTGCTCGTCCTTTGCAGTTTTTTTGGTCTTCTTTAGGTTCCGCCTGACAATAGCCCAGTATTTCTCAATTGGGCGGAGCTCTGGCGTGTTGGGAGGGTTGTGGTCCTTGGGAACCACCTGCACGTTGTTGGCGGCGTACCACTCCATGGCCTTTTAACCGTATTGGCAAGATGCCAAATCCGGCCAAAACAGTACGGAACAACCGTGTTTCTTCAGGAAAGGCAGCAGACGTTTATTCAAACACTCTTTCACGTAAATTTTTTTGTTGACAGTCCCAGAAGTTATGAAAATGCTGGTTTTCAAGCCACAGGTACAGATGGCTTGCCAAATCAGATATTTCTTCGCGAACTTTGACAGTTTCATGTGCTTGAAAATATCGGCTACCTTTCCCCTTCCTTTTGCCGTGTAAAACTCCTGTCCCGGAAGCTGCTTGTAGTCGGCTTTGACGTAGGTTTCGTCATCCATTACCACGCAGTCAAACTTCGTCAACATCGTCGTGTACAGCCTCCGGAATCACGCTTTGGCCGTCGTATTTTGTTTACCATCGCGATTTGGAGTCACTACCTTCTTGTAAGTCGATAGTTCGGCTCGTTTTTTGGTTCGATGCACGGTTGTAGACGATACACCCAGCTGATTTGCGGCATCCCGGAGAGAGAGGAAACTACCGGCAACTCTCTTTGTCGTCTCAGCGGCTTCCGGTTTTCAATTTCCCCCCGATCCAGACTTCCTGGCTGTCGACAAACATTTCACAAACACTTTAATTACATTTGTAACGGTTGGTTTGGCAACTTTTAGCGATTTTGCCAGCTTTGCGTGCGAGTAGCTCTGATTTTCGCGATGCGCGAGAAAAATTTTGATACGCTGCTCTTCTTCTTTGGACGGCATTTTGACAACTGAAGAGTGAATTCCAAAATCAAAATAGGAGCAACATTTTACACACACACCTTCAAATAGGGGAGTGTTCAGGTTTTTTCAATGCAAAATTGAAAGAAATACGTCAAGTTGATATTGACCAAATTTTGACCGTATCACCCTTTAGAGCCTTTCTGATCCAAACCAAAGATACCGTCACTTCAAGATAAAGAAGTGGGCTTTGCCGCGAACATACATTCTTCTATATGGATATTCGATGTTCGCAACGCCATCTAAAGAGTTGGGGCAACAAAACTCACCCATGTTACTAAGGATACCAAAGTGTGTCTTGGGAAAACAAATCGCATTCAAAGTTATTATGGTTGGCAGTCAGTACAATAGCGACATCTACATGCTTTACAAGCTGAAGAATATTTTTGATTATTTCGTTGAGTTAAGTTATTCTAGTAGCAATTAGAAAGCCTAAATTTGTTTTTGTATTGCTTTAAACAGAACATTATTAATTTACCTTAGTGGGCCTTCTGGGGCTCTCAAAATTCAAACTTCAAACTTTGTAAAAAACATTGATATCAGGGAAAACCATTCAGGTACATACTGTAAATCGTTCTAAGTAAGTGGTTTTCAAGGAAATAAGGATACATTCAAAACGTTAAAATTTTCGAAAATATCTTACCATGGTAGCTTTCGACTTCGCGGGGAATATCATTAGCATCCGGTAAAACTGGTGGAAAATCTTTGGTTTCGAATACGTTTTCAACAATCTTCGGGTCATTAAGTGTTGGTTTCGCATTTTGAATAAGGCTAAAAATCATAAAATGATTGTCCGGTTGTTTCTTCGTACAAAAAAACTACCTACCCTTGGGAATGGTTGGATTTATTAAAAAAATCATCCTCTGAGAAATGATTCTCGCAGATTAAGTGGTGAGGCTTCATGTCTGGATTGCCGCTAAACTTTTTCCAGCACTCAAATGATCTGAAATGTTCGAGATCATTCAATGTAACCGAATCTTATCAATTTTGAAAATGGAACACTTACCTGCCTTTACCAGATGCACGAAAGAATGTTTTCTTTGCTATTCCGGATTTGGAAGCAAAACATCCAACAACTGCACAGTTTTTGCGGCCCATTTTGGTTGAATGACTTCTTGAAATTTATGCTACCAAAACGAATTCAAACAACGGCTACTTTGATTTTTTTTAACCTTTTTTGAAGTTTACGTTATCAAAGACTCGAACTATTAGGTAGTAAAGAGGGTGTACAAGCTATTTTCGCCGCCTGTTATGATACCCCCACTCAGAAGGGAGCAGCACTGAGCTTATAGAAAGGATTTTCGAAAAGTTACATGGATGTGTCCAAACTAAACAATGTCAGCAAGATCAAGGTCGTTTATCTGCTCCATTGTCGAAGGATTCCAAGGCAATCCTTGGTTTAGTCTACAGTGAATCGATCCAGTCAAGATCTTATCCATTACGATGAGAAAAAGCAATGCTGTTGAAATACATCCTTGTGTCACTCCTCTCTCACCGTCCGTGCAATACCTTGCACAAAAATGCCTGGTACTGTGCTTCGAGGAGATGGACAAGTTTTTCTGGGACTCTTTGTCGTCTAAGAGCAGCCCAGAGGTTTTCGAGATTCAGTCGGTCGAATGCTTTTTCCAGCTCGAATGCTGCATCAGCAGAAGTGAATCCTTGAATTCGTTGATTTGTTCCAGTATGATCCGTAGCGTTGTGATGTGGTCCACACATGATCGTCTGGATCGGAATCCAGCGTGTTGCTAACACTACACAATTTTCTCGTGGAGCCTGTTTGGGAGTACACTTTACAGAGTACTTTGAGGGTTATGCAGATGAAAGTTATGCCACGCCAGTTACCGCACTCTGTCAGGTCTCCTTTCTTCGGGACCTTTACGATGATACCCTGCATCCAGTCGGCCGGGAATGTTGCAGTATCCCAGATGTCAGCGAGAAGACGGTGTAAAATTAGTGCTGACAAGGCAGCATTTCAGCGGGGCGGGGGGGAGGGCATTAATACGACCCACTGTTGGCGCTTCGAGCTGCGGGTTCTGTTGGCCATCGTTATTCGTGAAGACACATTTTCCTGAACTTTTAACTTAAAATTCAACATGAGAGAAAAATAATTCGTCCCTTCAAACCCCAGTGTGCAAATATTTACCTTGATCAACAATATCGAAAGTAGTTTATATGGACGACCTGTTATTCCGATTTTTTATTATGAACTTAATACCTGATATCAATTATCCGTCCCCTAAAATATTGCATGTCAATCTGATGCATGGCTACGTAAATATCTCAAAAATAGTGAATTGTTGATTTGGATCACCTCTTTTGCCGATTCTCTACACATAATTTGATTTTTGAAATCGATTGCTCGTCTCTTTAAATCCCTGGGGGTAAATTCATCTTCCTCTTAATCCAATGCATTATATCGTAAACTTCACTTTGGCGCCTCTGCTGCTCTTTGGCCGCCCTACGCCTGGGGCCGATTGGTTGGCACCTTGGTACCTCTGCTGCTATTCGGCAGCCCTACGACCGGGGCCGATCGGCACCTTGGAACCTCTGCTACTCTTTCGTCCACCCGAAGCCTGGGGCCGATTGGATGGCACCTTGATACCACTGTCATTCGGCCGCCCTAAGACCGGGGCCGATTAGATGGCACCTTGATACCTCTACTGCTTTACGGCCGCCCTACGACCGGGTTCGACTGGATGGCACATTGGTACCTCTGCTGCTCTTTCAGCCGCCCTGCGCCTGGGCCGATTGGATGGCACCTTGGTACCTCTGCTGCTATTCGGCCGCCCTACGACCGGGGCCGATTGAATGTCACCTTGTGCCTCTGTCGCTCTTCGACCGCCCTACGCCTGGGCCGATTGGTTGGCACCTTGGTACCTCTGCTGCTATTCGACCGCCCTACGACCGGGGCCGATCGGCACCTCGGAACCTCTGCTGCTCTTTCGGCCGCCCTAAGCCTGGGGCCGATTGGATGGCATCTTGGTACCTCTGCTGCTATTCGGCCGCCCTACGACCGGGGCCGACTGGATGGCACCTTGGTACCGCTGTTGCTATTCCCCCGTCCTACGCCTGGGGCCGATTGGTAGGCACTTTGGTGCCTCTGCTGCTCTTCTGGCCTTCAGCCGCCTTTCACCAGGGGCGCTGATTGGTCTGCAGTATTGGTGCCTCCGGCTACAGGGGGGCTACAGATTTGCCTTAGGCTGATCGGCTCGCGTGCCACTGCCCGAAATTGCCGCGCTGGAAGGCGGTTGAAGATGAGGGGAAGTCGGCTCTTTCCTTTTTCTTTTTCCTTTATAACGCCTCTTCTGGCCGGCTCGTCTCGTTGGATTTCTGTCAAAGTGCAGAAATTTTGTTAGTGAAAAATGGTTGGTGCACTGCAGGGTAGAGCTTACCTTTTTCATTACTCCGCCCAATTCTACGACACTGATTTTGGGAGTCACCTTCCCTTCGGCTTGTCGGGAACACGCTCTGGAGTGGGTTTCTGGACGGTGGAATGAGATAATATTAACGCGCGATGGTTGGTGGATTGCATGGTAGGGCTTACCTGCTTTTTCGGCAATCCACGTGGTCCCCGATAGCTGACACCCTATTCCCGATTCCGGAGGCACTTTTTCCCTCTGTTCACGACGCTGCTCTGAACGAAATGGCGGATCAGTTCCGCGTGGCCCGTTTGACAACTTTAGTTGCACGTTGCGTTTGCTTTCCCTGTTTTTGGGTGCTCTTAACATGAAAATGCACGCTTGGCGCATTTTAACCGATGTTGGTTTAATAATATAAACACGCTTAATTTACTCAGTGTGGGGATGGGTTTTATGTGTTTCTATTGCCATTTGCTCGTATCGTATTATATTTTATGACTAATAATATAACTGTAAACTGAAATGTAACAACTTCATGTGCTACGTAAGCTCAATCAGCAATAGCCTAGAAAAAAGGTTGTCAAGTGGACTCGATTTATATCGAGTGCAAACGTTTTCGATCGCGTCCAGCACAATTTACTTATCAGAAAGTTAAATCGACTTGATTTTCCAACTTGGTCGCTCGAGTGGATCAAGTCGTATCTCACAAATCGCTTTCACAAAAATAAATAGATCACGATCTAGTACATTCGAAACTCTTTCAGAAGTACCCCATGGAAGCCACCTCGGACCGCTTCTTTTCATTACATTTGTAAATGATCTATGTGAAACACTCCATTCTGACAAGCTCCTCTATGCTAACGATCTGAAGCTTTTTAGGAGGATTCAAACTAGTATAGATTGTATGGCACTACAAGCTGATATTGCTATGCTTGAAAGCTGGTGCCGCTTGAACGGAATGCAAGGTAGTGAATTTTACCCGCTCACAAAACATCGCCAATTTTGACTACGGCCTTTCTGAAAGTGTTGTAATATCGAAAATAAAGAACGCAAGATTGTATCGGAAAACAGATATAGTAATCATCTTTATTTAAGTCAAGTGATGTTAAAAGATCAGGTTACAATAGTGATTGATATTGATAAATGGATTATCTGCCATATTGGCAACACTTCTCTATTGGTTTCCGTACTGTTCAACTGGCAATACTTCCAGTGAACACTACGAATTCACTCTTCATCAATTGTTGAAACAATAGCGAATTGACGTTCTCACTTGAGACTCTCTGTTGTTGTTTATATTCGCCACGCGGTCAGTACCGTATAATCGCCGCGGTAAACAGTCGGTCGTTCGTCGGTCGTCGTCGCGAGTTAGTTTCAACACCTCCCCTCAATTCGCACGTTCAATAACTCGAACAGCTTTCGATGCTGTGCCTTGGGAAGCCCCTTGGTGAATGCATCGGCAGGTTGGTCCTCCGAACGGATGTTTTTGATGTGGACCTTCCGAAGCTTAACCAGCTCTCGAATGAACATGTATTTCAGGTCCAAATGTTTCATCCGTTGATGACTCCTAGGTTCTTCTGTGAATTGAATACAAGGGATGTTGTCTTCCATGATTAGAAAAGAATCGGTGTTACCCACACCTAGCTCGCCTAGGAGGTTTGTTAACCACATTCCTTCCTTGGTTGCCATACAGAGTGAAACAAGTTCAGCTTCTGTAGATGACAGACTGACCGTCTGTTGACGTTTCGTTGACCACAAAACCAGATTACCAAATACCTTGAAGGCATGACCAGAAATAGACTTTCTGTCATCGACATCGTTTGCAAAGTCAGCATCGGCATATCCCATTAAAGCAGGGTTCTCTACCCCCTTGGTGTAGACCAGCTATGTCTCCGTCGTACCACGCAGATATCGTAGAATCCGCTTTAGTCCCGCCCAATGCGCATCGGAAGGCGTCGCTTGAAACTTGCTGAGTGCGCTGACCGCGGCACACAGTCCGGCCTCGTTGAAAGAGCCAGATACTGCAAACAACCTAGCAGTTCCTTGAATGAATGATTGGTTGTTTCACCATCCTTCGTCTTCGTCCACTGTACATTCGGATCCATTGGTGTACCTATGGGATTACTATCAAACATGCCAAAACGTTTAAGTATTCTCTCCGTGTAACCCACCTGAGAAATTTCAATTGTTTGTTTTTGATAATCTCTTGAAAAATCCATTCCCAAGAAATGTTTAACTTCTTTAAGATCTTTCATTTGGAATAACCTTCCAAGTTCAGTCTTAGTCCAGACCTGGTTAGCCACCTTTTTGCCAACGATAAGAATATCGTCAACATAGAGAACTAGGGTTAGCTCTCTAGCCCGAGATTGATAGACGCAACAGTCACTTTTCAGCGGAATGAAACCAAGTTTTTTTACAACTTCGTCGAATCGTTGGTTCCACGATCTGCTAGCTTGTTTTAAGCCATACAAGCTTTTCTGCAGTCTGACGAGTTGTGAGTTGCCCATTTCGTCGTTCGGAAGTCTCATATATATCTCTTCCTCCAATTGACCATTGAGGAAGGCTGTTTCTACGTCCATCTGGTGAATGGTTGAACCAGACTGGTTAGCTAAGGACAAAATTGTACGAACGCTCTCCATTTTGACAACGGGGGCAAACGTTTCATCGTAGTCATAACCAGGTCGCTGTGAGCAACCTTTCGCTACTAATCTTGCTTTGTATCTTCCGTCTTCTTTAATCGAAAATACCCATTTCGATGAGATCGATTTTCGTTCTTTGGGTAAGCTCTCGACCTTATTCCAGGTCTTATTTTCGTTCAGGGCTTTTAATTCTTCGCTGATGGCAATTTTCCACTTTGGCCAGTCATCCCTCGTCTTCAACTGGTCAACAGTTTGTGGAACGTCGCTATTATCTGTTGCTATCTTGGCAGTGTAAAATTCTGGCGCCCTTCTATCGCGCGTGCTACGTCTGATCGGCGAACTACAAGCGGGAACCGGTTGTGACCCAACCTCCCCTTCGCCGTCAGTGTGACTGTCAAGATCTTGTGCGCTATCATAATCAGATTCATCAACGTTACCCATGTGATGTTCTTGAATTGATTCTTCATCGTCAACCACGATGACTTCGGCTTCGTCTTCAACATTCTCATTACCCACGAGATGCTCATCTTCGTTACCCACGAAGTTCTCAGATGCATCTGAACTTTTTGCTGGAGGTTCGGATTCTATAACTGGCGTATTTTGGCTTGTTGGTTGCGAAATTGTAGAATGAAGAAGATCATTTCGACGATCTAGCAATTCTTGCTCATCAAAGACTACGCTACGGTGTATCTCTACTGTACGTGAGGACTTGTTGTATAACCTGTAGCCGTTGTTTGCGTAACCCGCAAAGATAAGTTTCTTTGTCTTTGGATCCAATTTTTGCCTCTTCTCTTTAGGTACTAGAGCATACGCATTGCAGCCAAAAATGCGTAAATTGCTCAAGTCAGGCTTCTTGCCATACCACATTTCGAATGGCGTCTTGTTGTCCACAAGAGCTCGTGTGGGCGATCGATTTGTGAGATAAGCTGCGCAGAACACAGCTTCTCCCCATCGGAAGATCGCATTCGTAGAGCATTGCTCGTACTTTTTCCATCAACGTTCTGTTAATTCTTTCGCTCACGCCATTCTGTTGAGGAGTATATGGTACCGTTAGAACTAATTGGACGCCTTTTGCCTTGCAAAATTCTTGAAAATCTCGTCCAACGTACTCACGGCCGTTATCGCATCTAAGTTTAGCCAACTTTCGATTAAAATGCGCTGTTGCCATCGCTTCGAACTCTTTAAACTTCTCAAAAACCTCGCTCTTGCGTTTCATCAGGTAGATAACGGTGAAATGTGAATAGTCATCTGTGAATGTCAAGAAATATCGATGACCATCAAACGTTGTTTCTTCCATATATCCGCAAACGTCAGAGTGAACTAGTTCAAGTGGCCTACTCGACCTCGGTATCTGCAGACTCTTGAACTTTTTGCTTGACTGTTTTCCAGCTAAACAGCTTTCGCAAACTTCGTTTTTGTTGGAAGTCTCGATACAAAAATCTACTCCTTCTACCATTTTCTTTGTTATCAGTGTGGTTACGCCAGTATTGCTTAGATGACCAAGTCTTCTATGCCATGTATCAAAACCTAACCGGTTCTTTCCAAGCAAAGCCTTGGAGTATTTAAGATCCGAAACCAATTCCAGGGAATACAAACCATCAATTACTGTCCCTTGAGAAATGACCTCCCCCAAGTCTGTAATTGAGACCTTACCATCAGAAAAAGTAACCCTTTTATTCTTAGTGGTAGCCTTTCTAACCGAAAGGAGATTTGTCTCTAGTTCAGGAATAATAAGAACATTATACAATTTAATCTTATTTATTTTACCATTAACCATGGTCTTAAGCGATACAGTGCCCTTTTTATACGCCTTAATCGACTCACCAGTTTTGGCTGTTGAAAGCTCGATCGGTGTGGCCAGCTTCGAGATATTCTCCACCAACCTCTCATCACATACCATGTGATGAGTCGCTCCGGAATCCACCACAAAGCGAACACGCCTTTCGCTCTTCGTAGTGGCCTTGGTGGCAACCTTCGCCTGACCGATGGCCTTCTTCTGGGTTCTGCTAACCTGCGGAGAAGCCAACTTTAGTATTCCGCCAGCCTGCGGAGGTGCGACCTTCGAAGTTGGGCTCGCCTTCTGAATTCCGTTCGAATGCGGGGCTGCCACGCCTGCAACTGTTACTCCCAGCTGCTTGCGACCTGCATCAGATGCTTCGCCAGGATTGGCGACAACGCGCCGCACCGATCTTGCCGCTGATCCGCGTTCGGCAGCTGCACTAATGGGACCAATAGTGCTAACCGCCCTAACGCACGCCTCTTCTGCCAACTTGCGCTTCACGCGGGCCAACATTGCGTGAGCACTCACCTTGTCACGCCTGGAACCGTTTTTCTTGGCCGCCTTCAGTTTGGGACAGCACGACTTGAAGTGACCCGTCTCGCCGCACCCGAAGCCCCGACTGTCACCTTTCTTCAACGCGGTTCGCAATGCGTGGTTAGCTACCGCTGGCTCACCTCGTGGTTGAATAGATGATGCGCTGGTGTTTTGGAGGAGCTCTGAATCAAGGAACAATCGCTTGATGTCGACGATTGACCTTGAGCTCAACTCCTCTGGCGGCAGAACAGCCAGCGCACCCTGGATGTGACTGTAGCCTGGCGGTTTGCCAGCAGCAACGAGTGGACTTTCTCGCCTCTGCTCAGGTTCGCTCCCATCAACGCCGAAAAATGCAAGTGTACCAGCTTTTTTAGAACCAGAACCTCCGTGGTCTTCGAACACGCTTTTGGTGGCACTCCGCTTGAAAGAGTTGTCACCATAAAGGATCTAGGAGTAACCTTCGATCAAAAGCTCTCGTTTAATCAGCATATAGTAGTTTCTCGATTTTATCACTATTCGATTTTATCAATACTCGCCAAATTCACGCTCGATTTTATCACGGTTATTGTTTCGATTTTATCACGCTTTTAAGAAATCATTCAGAAACCATTTCCAGGTCCTTAATTTTCATTAAAAAGCATAGAGCGTCTTTGTTTATGATATTTTTTATGGTTTATGTTATAGTAATAGGTATCCTATAATATGAAAATGCCATTGAACTGCTTATTTTATCTTTATAGTGTTTAAAATCGTCATTTGGATTTTAAAAACGTTTGTAATAATCGACACATGTATTTTAACGTCACGCTGATGCTAGTGTTGTTACTTGTGTTGGTTAGTCGCTTTAAAAAATTTAACTTTTTTGGTTATGCGAATCATAAAAAAATGTGGGTGAATTTAAGCGTTTTTGAAAAGAGATAAGTGTCTCTGAATTCTTTGTTGAACTTGTTTATTTTAAAGGGTGGCGTGCGTAATCTATATTGGATAGCCTTTAGTATTGTCTGAATGGATAATTTTGGAAGACCAAAATGAAATTCTGCTAGCTTTGTCTGCAAATATGACTAAGATATCTGTTTTTCTACACATAAAGACAAAAGATTATCTGCTCATATAGCAAGTTTCGAGAAACACACTGTAAAAGTCTAAGTTGAGCAAATTTTAAAATATTTTTTGAATAAATATACTTTTCAGATCATCAAAGGTGTTAAGATTAAAATATTGAAATTTGAAATTAGCAGAAAAAAAATGTTGATGCAAATTTCTTTGAACTTTTTTTCAAAATCGAAATAAGAGATAACTGTTAAATTTCCATCAAAACAAAATAATTCACTTTAATTGGATATAGACTATTAAATGAATATAACACATGGTTTTATTTCAAGAAAAAACCTAAAAATTTGCTTTAGAGAAGGATAATCTAATATATAAAGATGAGTTGGACTATATATGTTTGTTTGTTTGTATGCACCTTATACAAATCCACACTGCTTAACCGATCAGCCTGAAATTTGGTACAGTTATGTATTTGAACCATGGTAAGGTTTTAGTAATAGTTTTGAGCCCCTCCCATCTAAGAAAAGGGACCCTCCCATACAACTTTCGGTTTTATTCACACGAACCAAAAGTCATGGCACCCGTTTTGGCAACCCCTTTTTTTCCTTTGGCGGGGTTGTTTTCACCATCACCATGGGCCGGGCATAAGAAACGACCGTCCAGGAGTTCACGTGTACTGGAAAGCAAATCAAAGCTTGCTCAGCATTAAACATTTGAACGGTAAAATTTTGGCGGGTGTTTTTCCCTTCTACTGTTCAAAGAACGTGGTACCGGTGCGAGGCATTTGATTGCAATAATGAGCCTTCATTTAGGATTTAAAATAAAACTACTCGCCTGTTAGAAATATATCGAGAAGAACAGTGGTTGAGAATCTACTAGAACATGCAGTGTGTAAAGTATGGATACATTAATTTATGTTCATTATCAATTGACTTCTTCAGTTGAATAACTATTTGGACTGAAAACTAATGTTCCAGCTTTTAGGAACCAACCATTTTCATATTTTCGGAACTTCTCATAGGGAAACAATTCATAATACTGAAGGTTGTGTTGTAAGTTCAAGGCTGCGATCTCACCACTTTGATTGCCGTATAGGAATTTAGTTTACAATAGGAATTAGACAATTAAACGTTCATTTTATGCAACCAAATCCAACGCACGAGACTTTTAGTAATTTAATCTGAAGTTTTTATTTTTGTACAATTCAATTTCATTTAAAAATTTTTTAATTTTAAGTTATTATTTATCATCATGTGCATTATTCTACCATCCAATTTGGCTGGAACAAATGTCAATTTCTTCTTTTGTCACCCCCCCCCCCTTTCGAAATTTCAAAAAATTCCGAAGGGGGAAATAAATAAAGTTTGAAGTAATTTATATAAATTTTGATAAAAAATTCCAATATCTGAAAGATTACAAGACCAAAAACAAATTTAAGAAGATGGGAATTATTTCATCTTTTGTTTTCTTCATTTCATTGAATTATTCGATAAAAAAATTACTTGATTTATAGGTTTTGCGCAACGATATAGTATGTAATGTTGTTGCATACAAGCTTCCGTGCAATTTATTCCAATTTATTTGTTTTTCGCATTTTTTTTTATTGTCCCCCCCTCGCGATGTTCCAATTCCGAGTGACAAAAGAAGGATTTGAAATTTGTTCCGGCCTTATAAGAAAACTCAAAAATCACATTGAAAACATACAGAGGAAGTCTTTTATAAGGTTTCAGCGGAAATCAATTTTTTAATTTCTAAGTACAATATAAAACATAAATAGGTATTCCATTCTAAGGGTAGATCTTGAAAAGATGTCGTTAACATTTGTTTACAAGCTTAAAACATTGGATTTTCACTAGATAACCCATGGAAAAGATAAAAAAATGTTATCATTTGAATAAAAACATTTGTCGAAAAACCTAGCCAAATCCAGCATTTGATTTCAAAATGTTCAAGTCGATATCCTGGCAATATCCGGGCAAACTTGATCAAAACCACGGAACTATTCAGTAAAAATAACGAAAAATTTACTTGCAAATATTTTTTTTCAACAAACCACATCAGCAGATTTTAAATTGTATATCAAGCTTCCAAATACGATTCATAATTATTTCTAAAACTTGCCATTTAAAACTTCTTTTTGAAAGTAAAAATGAAAAAATCTCAAGTTTATGTTACGTTTTAAAAATGATGTGAATAAATCCGGGCAAATCCTGGCTTTTTGCAACAAAATCCGGGAAACCGGGCCAGACCGGACTTACCTCAAACTTTGATTCAAATGTTCTAACAAATCCGGATAAATCCTGGCCTCCTGCCAACCTTAGATTGAAATGTTTTTCGTGATAGAATGGGTAAGCATTCAAGGGAAATTCTTTCAAATTTCTATTAACAAAGCTTTAGCTTAAGCTTATAGTTATTTAATAATATGAAAACGATAAACTGTGCTTATAATCCCATTTAAAACTTTAAGAAGACTAACAAAACTTACAAAGCTCACATGGCCAAACAAGGTCCAATTTGTTATGATGATGAACAAAAAGCTTTCAAAATTTCAAAAAGTCAAACGACTCATTTCGATTTATATTTTATGAACCCGAGCAAGGCCGGGTAAAATCAGCTAGTTTGAACTAAAAACGATCCTTTTTGTTAAATAATCTTTGATAACTACGCCTTATGATCAAAATTTATTGATAGAAAACGTTTCCACTACTGAAAACATTATAAATTATTGATTAAAGACAGTAAAAATACTTTTTTCTACTTCAATTTTTAGTTTCGCCAAATTCACGGTTTCGCCATATTCACGGTGAAATTTTTTTTGACCGTGATAAAATCGAAAAACTACTGTATCGCGACAACAACGGCTAAGGCCTTCGCTATGCTTGGATTCCTGTGACGAAATACTTTGAGCTTTGAGGACCCATACGCTCCCAAAACAGTGTTCTGCTCTTTAGTACGAAGTGTCTTGGAATATGCGGTACCAGTTTGGGCATCCTACCCCTCTGTTCATATCAAACATCGGAGCGAACAAGGTGTGCAAACTATGATGATGAGTGGTGTTCAACGAAAAGTTCGAAATTTCATCAAAACCACATCGAAATATTTTTCTATTATTTCTTTAAAGTGCAATAAAAAAACCTACATTTTAAGTATGAAATAAAATTGTTATTTCGTTTACATTGCTACGAAGTAGACCCGTTTTAATGCGTCAAAATTTAAGATGATCTATGTTTTTATACTTACTTGAAATCTGAAGTCAGTTTTGCAGCAAACACTCTACAAAGTAAGAAAAATTAGTGTTTTTTACCTCTTTTCATAAGTGCCATAACACATTGTGCAGTTTTGAGGAATATAATAACATAATAACCTTTTAATCAATCCAATGTATAAGAACGTCAATATCGCAGGAAAAGTGAACAGTTAATATGGAAGACCCCCCTCCCCCACAATTTGACTTTTGAAATCGATTAATCGTTCCGTAAAAGGTGCTAACATGTGCTAATTTTCTTCTCAATCCGTTATAAAATGACGTTAATATAACTTAAACAGTAATATTCAAAACGCATGTTTTTTAATCATCATATCAAGCTATTGCCGACATTGACTTTGTCAATGTGATTTCTTATAAATTCCACTTCATTCAATGACCAGTTAAGTCATAAGTTCATCTGTGGACTTACTTTTTTTTATACTTCAGCCGTTGAAGTTGGAAATTTTTGCACCGTGAAACACCGTTCAGCAAAGTTGACAAATTTCACCGGTGATAAGAACCGGTGATAATTTCATTTGACTAGTTGGATGCTTGTTTCAACTTTTATTCCTTAACATTTGTATTCATTTTTCAATTCAATTTATTCCAAATCTATTGTGTTTCCCAACTTGAAATACTTAAAATTCACTTTAAGAATGCATGACGACTATATTGCTGCAGACACACACTTTCCTGCTAACGCATCACATATTTTTGCTGTTTGCAGGATAAGGGCGGTTTACGTGTTCGTATGAAGTCTGCTATTGCTCTGTCTCTCCCCATATTCACTTTTATTGGCTTTTGTTTGGGGCTTTTTATATGACATCATAAATTTTATTCAAAATCAAGCAAAGCAAGTGTCAGTGGAATTCGCTGTGTCGTCGTGCGTTGGTTGCGTTATCTCGGCACCGGGACACCCTGCAGGGCCTTCCTGAATAATCTTTCGCGGTGATTTCCAACTTCTGCCCTGCCACGTTTCTACCCCTCAATCATGCCTTCCGTTGATGCTTACGACACCCAACAGTTGAAGTATGTCTGTCATTTTTTCTGCTTCCCATTGGAGATTCAAGCCGTTCGCATTTTCTTCGAAAAAAGTAAGAAGCAACAGAGGAGAAGCGAATTTTCATTTTTTTTTTCCCCGTTCAACATCCTTCTGTAATATTCCTCTCAAAGCTGGCGTCTGCTGTATGTTGTGCGAATGTGCTGTATAGGCTCATAAAAATTACATCATACAGATGCCGAAATAAAGCCGGTGGATCCCTCCCACTCGCTGCTGAGCCTGCCAAACACGAATGGCTGACGAATTTCTCTCCGCAGACATACCGTGAATGGAAACCGTCATATTTCCTTGTTAAACGAATTTCTGAGGTGGCATGCCAAGGCCATGAACGCTTGAATGTTGCTGAATGAGGAGAGATTTGTTTCAATTTTTTGTTGTCAGTGTTCTGTCATTCGATGTGTTCGGTAGGTTATCTTGTTGGTTTGAATTCTGATGACGGTTTGCTAACTTTTTGAACGTCACGATAATTTTGTGACAATAAACATAAGCCTAAGGGTAGTTTTTGCATAAGTTTCTACATATTGCATACACAACTGATGGGTACAATAGACGTAGGTAAGCAACGAGCTATTGCGAATCTACGGTGAACCCTTGCCTTATGTGCCCCTTAGTTAAATTGTATGATATGGTATATAATATGATGATTCTAGTTTTTAGTTGGTAATCACAGGTGGTACATCCAGGCGGCGGCAACGCTATTCAAACCGTATGGAGCACATCTCTCAGATTTCCCCTTTTTTCCCCTTTTTTGACAGATTCAAGCTTTTTTCCTTAGATTTAAGCTTTCGTCTCCTATGCTCTCAAGGCAAAAAAGCTTAAATCTGAGGAAAAAAAGCTTAAAAACGAGATTCACGAACACATATTTAAAAGATGTTGGTCACACGATACATAAACAAATCGTGTAACGTTGCAGGGATCTGGGTAAATCCAGGTTTACAGATTGTATTCCAAGGCACGGCGAGCCACCGCGTTCCCCCAGTTTGCTACTCTGGGTCCATGGGTACAATGGGACGACTCATGATATAATCCGTGTATACCCCTTACTTCCTAAACTCGAACTGGGGCCGAAGACCTAGTTCCCACCTCGAATTGATAAGCACACTATACTTCAATAGTAGGAGGTCTATTCGCGCTAGTGCGCTCCAAGGCAATACTCATTAACGAGACAACTTTCAGCAAAACCTCTCATCCTTACGACTTGACGCCTGAACTCTCCTCTAACGATTTGAGAACCGGCATCTCCTCGCAATGACTCGAGATTCCCACGCATACCTCTTCTCTTCACGGCTTGAGGCCTGATCTCTCCTCTATCGACTCGAGATCTGACCCCTCCTCGCGTCGACTCGAAGTTGACCTCTCCTCTGCACGATTCAAGGTCCGATCTCTCCTCTAACGACTTGAGATCAGGCTTACGAAAAGTACAGCTTAGCTATGACAGCCTTTTTCTTGTCGAACAAACCGTCTCGGGTTTCCTTACCACTCGGTTGCTGCTGTACCGTCGGTAACGAATCGAAACGCTTCGGCTACATCACACATGTGCGGGAACGCAGGCTGTATCTAAACAATCGGCTCAAAGCTTGCGCTGCCGAAAATGTTGAGCTTTAAGCTGTAGCGAACCCAACCGACAGTTCGGTTTTCATCCCTTCAGGTCTCCTGTTTCTAAAATAATTTCATCTTACTTTCGGCTGCAGCGCGTGACAGTTTTGGGCAGGACTGGGTGACTGTCGTGCCCATACCGTACCCATGCCCGGCCGTATGCGCTGCTGCTCGGTTCAAATAGATCGAACGAGCTATCGAGCAGGAGCATACGACCGAGGCGAAACGCGATGTGTGGAGCCGGTGCAGGTTAGGCGATATGATTATCTTCTATCCTATGGGGTCCTATGAGGAGAGTGATCGAGGTGATCACCACCCCCCCCCCCCTCCCCCACCTTAAGCGGGAAAGAAATTCATACCTACGCTCGTTCGAAATTAACTCGGCCCGAGCGTGGATGATAATCCAAAGCGAATCGCGGCTACAGTCGGATGGAGTAGGTAGTACTATCATGCGAAATTCAACGTATTGAAAACTGTCACGAAGATTTTCCCAAAACTGTCACGAAGCTTAAACATCTTTCATACCCACGAACAAACTTTAGCATGAGGTAAAACGAGGCCTCGCTGTACATCGCACGACCGCTCCTTTATGAACTGTCGGGGAAGAAATATTCGGAAAGCTTTCATCGAGGTGCACGTGCGACGTTCGCAAGAATACTGTCGTTCGCCAGTACTTTTCGGAAGCCTGCTTGAGATCCGACCTTTCCTCGTTATGCCTCGAGGTGACCACTTGTACCCCTCCGCTAGTTGATTGTGTCGTGTGACAGAACGAGAGCAGCTTATCCTAGATTCGCGCCTGTCACGGCACACGCGCGAAACTTAACGCAACGACTCGGATGATTCTCGACGAAGACGGAATCCTACACCGACTTACCCGGCGTCAAGAGCCACTCTACCTGTGGGTATTCCCCGATAGTGGAATAACGCTTTCCCAATGGTTTTCACTGCGAAAAAGGTCAAATCTTCTCCCCGCAGCTTCGGTCGTTGGGAACCGCCCTACTCGGATACTCCCCGAAGGTGGAGCATCCTACGCACGAACGTGGCGCAACCACGGCATCCGCTACGCAGAAGGTGTTGCCTTATCTTTGTAGCTTCAAACCGTGGGGTCGGACGCACTCTACTTGACAGCCCCCCGTCGCTGGGGTCAGTCTACTTCGACCGTTGTCCGGTCTTCTTTATCCCCTTTGGCTGGCAACCCTAGGATTTTCGGATCGCGGATTTTTCTGCCCGTTGTGTGCCAGATCGAGAGCAGCTTGTCCTGGGCTCGCGTTTGTCACGGCACACGTTCGGGACTTTGAACTCTACGACTCAGATGTTTCCAGAAGGTTTGACGACATCCTACTCCGACTCGAGAGGCTCGGATAGATAGAAGATGATACGCAGAAGATGATACCTTATCTTTGAAGCTTCGATCAAGGGATCGGACGCACACTACTCAGATGCTCCCCGTCGATGGAGTCATCCTACACCGTTCCGCCGGTGGTTCCAGCTCCTCTGCCGGGCAGTCATGATCGGGTGAACCCATCGCTGACCGCATGCCAAATGTTGGAATCTGCACACATCCTCTGTACAACGTTATCTGTTGTCGTGTCGGCAAATATGGAAGTACGTACCGCCGCAAACCTCGGACACCACATGTTTGGGTGTTTACTCTACGTCCCCACGATCTGGGCAATATGGCGAAGCCACGTTTTCCAAACCGGTAGTGGTACTTCATGAAGCATCCATGACCAGTCAGGAATTGCGTCATATAGAAGTCCACTTCACCGAGCCTTCCTTCGATCCAGCTCCCGATGTGCGGGATCAGACGATGGGTCCACCTTCCTCTCGTTGAGCTGTCCCATAGCAGCTGCCAGTTGGACATCGAATTCTTATCGGTGATATCTCGTACGTTGGGCGTTTCTTTGTTGTCGTAGCAGTAGATATCCTCCTCAAGGGAGAGTAGGCCTTGGCTTGACCGCAGTGCACGCGTTTTTTTAACTCGTCCGTCGAAACTTTTAGAAAATTGGGTGTTTCTGGTGAAATTATATTGAGCATTAACGAAATTAAGCTGGGAGTGTTGATAAAAGATGCCTTAAAGTGGACAAGTCAAATCTTGGGTCGGATCCACTGGATGAAAATGAAAAATCCAACGGTGATAGAAAAAGGGCGGTGTGTTTTTTTGTGTCGTCGTAGTCGTCTTTCATTGTGGGTGTCCCTAGAGGAAATGCCGTATATGATTTTTTAGTGTTTAATGAGTTGCTTATCATTGCAATCTGGTGAATATTATTTGTGAATATTCTCAACGACAACTGTGACTGGGAATATGAAAAAGTTATAATAAAAGTAGTGTTGTGAGTTTTCAATCAGTGCCTCGCCACGAAGCATTTGTTCAGCTTGCTGCGATCAAATTCTTTTGGTCGTCATTCTTGTGTGTATCGGGTTTGTGGAAAGCCAGCGGGTGCGTTTGATAATCAATAATATGGTGCTGTAAATGGCATAAAACTGTGCTGTGTTTTAGATTTAACGGGTGATTAATAATTTAGTGTGATCGTCAAGAGTGGCGGGATGAATATTTCAAGCCGCGTTCTGCTAAAGCGCTGCACGGATCTGGAAATCATTGAGATTTTACCATCAATCAGGGAAGATGTTTTACTTTTTTTTGGTGAGTTCGTTCCATGATGTTTATTTTACTTACATGATGTTAAAATAAATGTTAGATTATGAGTGTTTCCACCCTTAATTCTCCAGATTTAGGCTTCATTTGAATGTGATCGACTGAAGGGAATCGATTCCTGAAATTTCTGGCTCAGCAATTTTCAAAATTTTTTCCATTCATGGTTGAGTGTGTTATAATATATGTTTCATTTTTATCGATTGTTTGTTTGTGTGAAACATTCTCCCAAGAAGTTAAATTTTTAGCTTTGGTGACCAGGACACAATTGATCCATTTTAGAGTTTTGAATTTGGATATTATTATTCTAGTTTATTTATTTCTATTATACGGGTTAATTTTCAAAAAAAAAAAACCTTTCGAGCTCGTAACAGACCTCGAAGGGTTTTATGTTCTTTTAATATTTTCCTATTTTCTTTTTTATTTTCAAGAGCGAGTAAAGGCGCTTTATCCTTGGTCGATGATCAGAAATGATCGTACATCGAAATCCAAAACAATTGAATGAAAATAAAAATCTTAGAATTTTAAAATCATCATATTTACTTCTACAGAATGCATTTATTCTTAGGTTTTGTGATTTCGTTGTACAAAATAGATCATTTCCAGCCACTGAAGAGGAACCCCTGTGATTTGTGGAGTTACTTCAAAGAACGCATGGTTTTTTCATCAAGGAGCATTTTTCTTAGCATGCTTCCAACGATAATGCCCCTTTGAAACGTATGGTACTGGTGGTCCACGTTTCTTCTGTTCCTGTGTTCCAGATGTCTCTGCGTTCTCTGCTCCATGGTAGGCCCAACCATTTTATGTTTTTCATCACTTTAATGTTTTTATGTTAAAATGATAAAAAGCATGAACAAAGACAAGAAGAATAGTAACTCACTTTTATTATTCTTTGGGACTCAGACATAAGTTCTGGCTGTGGAAGTACGATTAGTGATTAGTGATTAGTAGCAGTAGATATCCTCCTCAAGCACAACCGAGATGGGCATGACACCTGCCACTACACAGGCGGCTTCGGACGACATGGTCCGGTATCAGCTGATAACCCGCAGGTTCATCAGCCGCTGAACGCTGCTAAGTCGCTGCAGGTTACAGTTTCTTCCCAGGGCCTGCCTCCAGGCCGCTGCTTCGTACCGTATTATTGATGTGGTCACACTTGCCAGGATCCTCGTTTTACTACTTCGGATTGCCGAGGAGTTTGGCATCATCCGTGTAAGTGCGGCCGTGGAGATTGTCGCTCGCTTGCACACCTAGTCGACATGGCTCGTAAAGCTGAGCATGTCATCTATCATTACATCTAGGTACTTGATTGCGCGTTTGGACACGATATTGCACGGTCCAACTGCAATGATACCTGTTTGGGGTGAGATCAGTTTGGTGATTAGCACCATCTTGGTTTTGTGGTGGGCTAGACGCAGGCACTTAGAGTGCATCCAGCTTTCCATTGCCTGGATAGCTACCGTGGCCTCTAGCTCAATCTCCGCTGTGGAGGGGCAGGATTTTTTTTATTGTTAGTTGATCACCCAGGTGGTAAATCCTTTTTACGGATTGCATTCCAAGGCACGGCGAGCGACCGAGACCCCCAGTATGCTACTCAGGGTCCATGGGTGCAATTGGACGACTCAGACTCGACTCGACTTAGTATCCTAAGTACCCCTACACCATAAAGTCCACCTGGGGCCTCTAGTCATAATTCCCATCCGGACTTGCATCGAAGGCTGTACCCGAGATGGGAGACCAAGTCCGCGCTTAAGCGTTCATCGGCTAACTCAATTTCAAGTCAAAACTCCAGCATATATACACGGTCTCTTGTAACGATTCAAGACTAAGGACCTCTCCTCTGACGGCTCAATGTTCGGCCTTTTCTCGTAACTCGAGGCTCGCTTGGTTTCCACGACTATCTTGGGCTCCGCCTCTGTTCGAGACCACTGCAAGAGACCGATGACCTCTCCTCTAACGACTCGAGATCTTGGTTCCGCTTGGTTTGGCTCGAAACCCTCTCAAACGGTACAAAATTACCTTTTTTGTAGACCGGTTTCGGGCTCGATGTTTCCCATCTTCAGGAAAATTTCCAACTGATCACACAAAGAAATTACTGGTAGGATCGTACTACGAGTGTCGTAGTATTCGTCGAAAGATGGTTCCTTAATGGAATTTTCCTTTTGGTGAAGATGAAAAGGGGCGACATAATTCATTAGCGGTTTCTCGGAGGTACTAATGAACATCGACTCTCATGCGTTCAAATGTGAAGCTTTTCTCACACATTTCTTGAAGATCACTTTTTCCCAGTATATGGAGTGATCCATTTCCGTTGCGTGGGTGGCTACGCTAGATCCATTGATCCTGTTGTTGTCTACGGGTTTGACAGTGTTTTTCATCCAAGGACAATGATGACGAAGATTTAAAAAAAAACTTTAAATCTAGAAATGAAGGGGGAATTTAGAAAGGATAGTTTTACAAACGATTCTTTCATACTTACATTCAGTCAACCGGCTTGTACCTTGAATTACTTCTACGCTAACTTTAAAACCAGTTTGCTAAGTGGAAGTTGGATGCTGATCCTATTAGAAAATATAGGTTAAAAGCTATTTCGTTACATTACAAATAAATCAATTTACCGGAACTGTTTTTTTCCGTTTCCAAATCCTGTTTATTTATCCTTTTCTTACGACTAGCAAAACATGTACATAAATTTCCTACTCTGATCTATCACATATTATTAACTAACAGAAAATTCTTGAAGCGTTTTTCAAATATTGATTTATTATTCCAACGTACTTCGCGTATTAGTCTCTTGAAATCATTTAACCGATTGATGTTCGTTCTTCCGTGATGGAAACTGTTCGGATCTGATTCGCGAAGCGATCTTCGTGGTCCTTACACAGCAAACTTATTTTGTTCTAAAAGATAGGTTAGGTTTACAATTCCGGAATATTTAACGTTGTTTTTTCACATGAACTTCCTGTTACTGGCCGAAGGAATTGATGGCTTACAGCCGTAATAAAGCACCTCGATATGGAACAATCTTACTTGCACCCGTTCTTTTTCTCTCCAAAATCTACGTTCTTGCCAGGCTCCCGATTTTGCCCTACAGAAAGGTACAATTAAAGGTAACCCTGGCGAATACAAAATCGAAAAATATTCCGACTTACGGTTTTTGATACAATATCGCGATAAGCCTATTCCGAGGTCTATCTTTTCGGCTTTCTATAAGCGGCCACTAACACTTCAATTTCCTATCTGACTATCAGCCATATCAGCTTCCAAACTATACTTCTAATCATTTTCACAACAAACTTTTCCTTTTCCAAACTATCCTTTCCGTTTGTGAACGACAAAATGTCCCTTTTTCCCTCCTTTTTTATATTCTACTTTTACTTATTCTGCCTACTCTTTTTCTCCTCTCGCTCTGTGAGAACTATCACACGCAGGAGTGTCGTCAGCTCCTAGTCTTATTGCCCTTGCGATAACACACAGGGAATTTCATTGATTCCAGATCTCTCGGGATCTTATTCTTCAAGGAGATCAACCAATCCTTAACGGTGATACCGCTCTTGTATGCTGTTTTCATTTTCAAATTCTTTGAAGACAGTACATAACGAAAAATGGTTTCAAGATGCATTAAAACAACACGATTCCGATTTTTGAACGGTGGTCGAGTGATTAGCGTGGAAAGACGGTGATCGCTGGTCCACTGATGGCATGGGTTCGATTCCCATCTCGGTACCGGGTGTTAAATGTTAATCTTAAGTTGTCCATTAGACTGAGACGATTTGGGGTCATTGTTGAATTTCTCAAACCCTGGGGTCTTAAAAACTTTGTTTTAGTCCAAAACTCATCCATGTTTTTTGGCAGAAATTTTAAGTAACGTTTACATGAGTAAATTTGAATTTTTAGGTTTGTATGGGAGAATTGAATATTTTGTACTGAAAAAACAACATCATTTTTGTTTCTTCTGTGGAACCGAGCCTGTTAATGATTTTTGTGCCAATTTATACATTTTTTGAAGAAAATTTGCCGCCAAACAACTTTGTCGAATATCATATCTTCGTATTTTTTTAGACAAAAAAGTTATTAGCTGTTTAACAGGGGTATTGTATAATAACACTAGTTTACAAAATTTAAAAAAAATCGTGAACTTGATTAACTGAACAACATTTCTAATGTAAAATTGGGCGCTGAATCCGAAAATGAAATTCAAAAAAATCTCAGTAGAGCCGTTTTTGAGTTATGCTCCAAATATGAAATTTCGAAAAAATTAAAAATGTTCTTGTACTTAGATTAAAATATCTCGGACGGCATAGCAGTAATTTGAAATCCCTCTTTTGCATATTGAAGGTGAATAAATTTTCTATCGTTCATCTGAACACTGTTTTTGCGTTTGACCAACATTATTGCTGATATTAGTAACTTTATGAGAAAAAAAATTATAAAAAACGCATTTTTTTAGAGAAAATTTTGTTTCAACGAAAGTTTTAGACTCGATGGTAGCATTTAAAAAATCTGATTTTCTTTTGCGCTTGAATGTCAATTCAAAACAAAGATGTCAAGTGGTTATTTATCAAAATCGGTTGAAAATTGAAGAAGTTATTGCTACTTTACAATAACTGAAATTTTTGGAGTTATTAATAATTTAACAAACCGCAGTACACTTATCATAGTATAGGAAGAATGAAACATAATAAATCTCACTCGCTGCAAGTAAAAATTATTTATTAGCTTACCAGAAAGTCATATGCTAAGTTTCAGGAAGATCGGACCATAGGAAGAGGTTGCTTGAGTCTCAAACGTGAATAAAGTTTTGAGATATTTCACCCGGAAGGAACGAAAAATACTGGTTTTTCATCAATAACTTTTTTCATCACTAGTTGATTGTTTTTTATGGTTGATTTTCTTAAAGCCTAAGTTGAGACAAATATTTCACCCGAAGACTGTAACTCGATTGGATTTAAAACAGAAAAGTTATTGCAGTTCAAAGGCCGCAAATTTTGTCCAACACGCAATGAGTACTTTTTACGCATTGCGTTTTATGCGACAATTTTCGACCAAAATACAATCTTTGAACCGCAATAACTTTTCTGTTTCAAATCCAATCGAGTTACAGTCTTCGGGTGAAATATTTGTCTCAATTTAGGCTTTAAGAAAATCTACCATAAAAAACAATCAACTAGTGATGAAAAAAGTTATCGATGAAAAACCAGTATTTTTCGTTCCTTTCGGGCAAATTACCTCAAAATATTATTCACGTTTGAGACTTAAGCAACCCCTCCCTATGGTCAGATCTTCCTGAAACTTGGCATATGACCTTCTGGTAAGCTAATAAATAATTTTGACTTGAAGCGAGTGAGATTTATCATGTTTCATTCTTCCTATACTATGATAAGTGAACTGCGGTTTGTTAAATTATTAAAAACTCCAAAAATTTCAGTTATTGTAAAGTAGCAATAACTTCTTCAATTTTCAATCGATTTTGATAAATAACCACTTGAAATCTTTGTTTTGAATTGATATTTAAGCGCAAAAGAAAATCATATTTTTTAAATGCTACCATCGAGTCTAAAACTTTCGTTGAAACAAAATTTTCTCTAAAAAAATGCGTTTTTTATAATTTTTTTTCTCATAAAGTCACTAATATCAGCAATACTGTTGGTCAAACGCAAAAACAGTGTTCAGATGAACGATAGAAAATTTATTCACCTTCAATATGCAAAAGAGGGATTTCAAATTACTGTTATGCCGTCCGAGATATTTTAATCTAAGTACAAGAACTTTTTTAATTTTTTCGAAATTTCATATTTGGAGCATTACTCAAAAACGGCTCTACTGAGATTTTTTTGAATTTCATTTTCGGATTCAGCGTCCGATTTCACATTAGAAATGACCTTCAGTTTACTGAGTTCAAAAATGCTGTAAACTAGTGTAATCAATTAATTCAATTGACACCACTGATGGGTGCCTAGCAAGGTATTGCATGACCACTTTTCATGCAATACTTCGCGGGCACAAGCAGTGGTGTCAATTAAATTTAATGTTTATCAGTGCCAAAAGACATTCACCTTTTTTTGTCTAAAAAGATACGAAGTTATGATATTCGACAAAGTTGTTCAGTGGAAAATTTCCTTTAAAAAATTTATAAATTGGCACAAAAACTACTAGCAGGCTCGGTTCCACAGAAGAAACAAAAATGATGTTGATTTTTCAGTACAAAATATTCAATTTTCCCATACAAACCTAAAAGTTTAAATTTACTCATGTAAACATTACTCAAAAACTCTGCAAAAAATCATCAATGAGTTTTGGACCAAAACGAAGCTTTTGAGACCCCAGGGTTTGAGAAATTCAAAAATAACCAAAAATCGACTCAGTCTATTGTCCATGTCATTTATTCAGTCTGTAAAGCCTAAAACGGCTAAGACGATGTATGTCTTTTTTACTATTAAGAAAAATATAACGGAATAGTAAAGAAAATATCAAAGTTTTAAAATCAGTTTTCAATTTGTAGCAATTGTTATCAAAAACTGATCTCAAATATTTATTTTACGATCGTATACATAGTTGCAAAATGAGAATCATTAAAATCTTGTTGAGTAAACCTTGCGTGGATCTGAAGAAGCTCAAGAAAAACAAACAGTGGTATCAAAGGATATAGAGATAATTTTTTACAGAAAATTGGTTTATAAAGTTTTGATTTCTTCTTTATTTATGAAATTTTTCAAAATCGGTACCTTTAATTGAGTTAAGTGAAATCAAATTGAAGGAGAAGGGACAGTTTGCAGCACCTCTCTTCGCTCTCACTCTTTCAAAATGATCGTTTTTACACTAGATTTTATAGATTTGTAAAAACAACTGTACTGAAAACTACTAAAAACTGTAAACATTAAAAAGACCATTTTGGAATAGTATTAACAGCAGCTTCGTTGTTGTCATGTTTGGGAGCATCTAAAAATTTAAGATAAATTTAAAATGGTCCGAAAGTGATGTTTGTTTAAAACAAAAACTCGATTTACTGGAAAAATTACTACTAAAGCTCTCTGCAGCTGGGTTTGCATTATTTGATAAGTTTAAAGTTCTAAATAAGCTGTGTGAGGTGATCTTTGCACCATTTCGACTTATTTTTATTCGTTCCACTAATAAAAGTATGCCTTGAGCTGTTATGAAGCCAAAAAAGTAATTTTTGTATCCAAAAACATTTATTCTCCCAACGCACTGGAACTAAGACCCATTGAACAGACAAATGATTTATAGCTAGTTGTCTGAAAGTTTTAAAGGAACGGTCAACTAGATAATTTTTCAGCGTTTTTACTGTGATACAATTGTATGGCGGGCTCCTTTTTTAAATTTATTTAAATTTAATCGTTGAATACAGTCAACCAAACAAATAGACATGATCAATAGACAAGTAACAATCAGAATTGAGTTGTATTGTTCATTTGTTTTTGAGAAATTAGAAAATATGATTGAATTATTCGAATCAACCATAAATGCTCAAGTTGAACAGCATAATTAAATTTTTATCGAGCAGTACATCGCCAATCTTGATTGCTCTTTGCTATCGTCGACCGAATATAAAGCGATATCCAGGTCAATAGAAACTGCAAAATCCAGAAAATCTTTTTCGATAAGATAGCATCTTTTCAATAATCTTTTTAACTGGCATAAAACCAGCACGATCGTTGTCCACCACCAGAAGATGATAGCAACGCTTTTGTGAAGTTCGGTTTCAGGTTCGCCCTCGAAGAACACCTTCTGCTGCTCGAAATTTTCCAACAACCAGGGAAAGAATAACAAAATCATCTATAACAAACAAAAGCAGTCGTCCTCGGTCGCCAAGAGCAAAATCAAAAACTTATAAAAACATCATCGACCAGGCAACAGCGAACAACGAACGATGCTACCCTTTAGCCTGAATGACCTCCGACAAAACGTTTACCGTCATCGGAAAATCTGCGCTCGTGGATTTCCTCAAACCCCTAGTGACCCCCATGAGCAATTCTACCATGGACTACCCGATGTACCCAAGTACTTCCCCGTCTTAGTTTCGCTGCGAGAGCTTGTATACTGCAATAAAATTGAAAACTTTATCGAGTCCCATTCATTACACTCCATTAGCTCTCCTTTTCTGTCTCGCTCCTTCTTTCTCTCTCTCTCTCTATCTTCACCCAACTCTTGCTTGGGATGACCTGGCCTTATGCGAATATCTCGATTCCGAAAGGCTGCATCCGTTCGCTGGCTGGCTGGCTGGCTCGTTCCGCTTGAAGGCCACCATTCGAGGAGGTTTCACGGAAAATTGAGGCTTTGTGTTGTTCTTGGATGGTAAACGAAGGCAGCGAACAATGTAGGCAGCAGGGACGACGAGCGAATAGAACACACAAACCAAACCAAACCGAACAGAACCGAACCGAACCCTTTTGCCTCGCTCGGACCCGCTGGGTATTATTTACTACTTAACGGGGGCTGACTTACACAATACACCCGGGAAACAAACAAACTGGGGCTGAAACTAGCCGGTATAATCTACTGGGTCTGGAATTTGCACCTGGAACACTACCTTTCTGTAAGGAAGTGTGTTAACGAACAAAGCTGATGAAGATATCAATCTCCAGAGGACTAATAACTTTAACACAGATTGTGTAGATTTGATTTTCTGGTGTCTTAATTTTTGGCCTTATGAATTGAGAATTGGTTATTTTTTATGAGTTATTTAGGAACATATTTTTTGGTAACGAAAATAATTTCTTTTTTTATAATTTGAGGATTCAACCCTACAATTTTTTAATGTATTAATTTGTACCAATTCATCATTACATTTATATAACATTATTTCATTAATTTTGGTGTTCAGCTCAATAATAAACTGTTCAGAGCCCTATAGTTAACTATATAATAAAAATAGATAATTGTTTTATAAGAGTTAAATTGCTGAACGCAATCAAGTAGTAGGGATGTGCTCCTACAGCAAATTTAAGTAATGTATTTAATGTAAAAAATATTTTCAACTTAAAACTTAAAACTATTCTTAAATTATAAATTAAACTTATTATAAAGAGAACGAATCTCTGCGATAGAAAACTGCATCTATTTGCCTCTGAAGTTGGAGATGATTTTGTTGGTCATCTCTTTAATAGATTCAATGTCCGCAATCCGATGAAGATCTTCGGTAATGTGCCAAGGTGGAAGCCGCAAAACCATTTTCCAAAATTTAGTTCTGAATTCTCTGGATGGTTTTCTTCCGCGTCGCGCAGCAGTTAGACTAAATTGAAACTGCATACACTATCGCTGATCGAAACACCTGCTTTTAAGTTAACATCTCATTCTTCAGGAAAAGTCGCGATTTCCTGTTGATGTTTTTTCCTTGTTGGGTTCCTACCACTGCGACCAGATGTTAGATCTTTTGTGGTTTGTCCCCTGTTTAATGTGGCTAATGATTTCAACAGTGTCACTTTCTTGTTGTTTAGCATTTTCCCAATTTGGAAGAACTACACGAATGAAGTTTTTTTTTTAATACCTTTAAGTTGCCCGCTACACTCCCCCACACCAAAAAACTCATTTGAGTTCTCTGAAAATGGACGCTTCTGTTCCCAGCATGTCGACAGCACAAAAACAATAACAAACGCGAACAAAACTCTACTCATGCTGGGAATCAATGATTTTTTTTAAAACTAGTTGCGAGAGAATGGACGAGAATAAATACGATAATAACGTTACATGTGAATCTCAGTGGATGAAATATCCTTTTAAGAGATTCACAACAAAACAAATGTTTAATAGATTAAAAAAGTTAAAAAAAGGTTATACTAAATTAAACTAAGGCTGTCTTAAAAATAGATAAAGGTGAAAACAAAAAAAAAATAAAAATAACAAAAACTAATATGATGGTTGATGGTTATCAAACTTGAGTTTCTTTGAGATAGAGTATTAATTTGGATTTGAAGGCAAGTCGATTGTTTATAATTTTTATATGGTTTGGCAATGTATTGTATTTAGTAGGTCCAATAAACGATATTCTACATTGACCTAGAGTTGTTGTTGAAATACTGCGTTGAAGGTGACGTGATTGACGAGTGTTATGCAATCGTTCTCCGATGGTAAAGCTAATATTTCTATTCGTTTCTGAATGTAAACTATCGAAAACAAATAATAAGGTTTGCAGATCAAACATTTTATTTAGTGGTTGAATGTTATGCGATAAATTAGAATAAAGCTGGTTTGTTGAAAATAGTAAAGGAAGACCAAAAATGATTTTCAAGCAACGATTTTGCAATGTTTGAAGGCGTGCAAGTAGAGAAATCGATGCTCGTCCCCATAAAGAAATAAGATAATTAAATATAGAATGAATGAAGGCGTAGTAAAATCTTAATAGAATATGACTCGGTACAAATTGTTTGATTCTCCAGAGGATTCCGCAAAGTGATGAGACCTTACTTTCTAAATACGTAATATGGTTTTTCCAAGATAAGGTTTCATCTATCAAAAGTCCAAGGTATTTGAAATTTGAGCCACCACACCAAGTTGACAACCTTCTTGGAACTTACAGAATATATTTCGGAAGGATCCAATATACCTTTTCCGAGTAGTTTTGTTCTTTTTGATATAAGACAAGGGCAATCACACAGAAGATGCTCAGATGATTCCTTCTCAGCCCTGCAAAATCGGCATACGTCAGAATGACTCTTGCCTATTAGTTTTATGTGATAAAGACATTCACAGTGTCCTGTTATTAGTCCTGTAAATGTTTTTAGGTCTTTTTTAGATAATGCTAGAATCTTTTTCGATTTGTAAACATTAGGAACAATCAAACGCTTTGATTGTCTTGCTCCTAAAATGTTCTTCCAGTTTGTTTCAACCATTCGTTTTTCAATATTTTTGAATTCCATTTTTAGAAAGCAGCGAGAGACGCCGCAGAAGGGTTCAGGACCTAAAAGCGGTGTTGAGGAGCCCTGTCTAGCTAGCATGTCAGCTTTTTTATTACCCTCAACTCCACAGTATCCTGGTACCCAATATAAAGTAACTGAATTATTTTGAGCAAACCCTTCATTTCATGATTTTTAATTTTTTCTCGAAAAAATTCTCAATAGTGCGCAATGATGAATACATGAAGGGAAAAATAATGAAAAAATATTATTTTCACTTTTTTCGGTTATTTAGCTTAAATATTAATTGTTGCAAATTTGCAACAACATGAAACGGTTACACCTTTTTTTCTTCACACTCTACAGCGGGAAATAAATGCTTATTCCTAACTTCTTTTGCACTAATCATAGATTTCACACAGGAACTTCGCAAATGTAGATTTCTGGACACCGTGAAAGTTGAGAATTCAGCTGGGAGTAGTTATGTATGTTGGTTATCTACCATGGGTGCACGGATTCACCGCAGTTTCTGCCCAAGTATGTGCTCACATGCATTCTTGGACCGACCCCATGGCTTTGTATGAACTGTTATGAATTGAAGTATTGTGTTGATGTAGGTATATTTCGGAAGAACGAGTCAATCAAGTTACTTAGAGGTATTCCGGCATCCGTGTATATACCTGGCCAGCTGGCAGCTGGTTAAACATTTATATAATCAGTTATAAGAGGAAACACATCTTACCTGTCGGCTTCTTATGGGATTCGAACCCAAAAGTTGTCTCGCCGATACCGGGAATCGAACTCAGTCTGGCACATCGGAACCGGACTCGCACCAGCTTATCCACTAGACTACAAAACTCTCGAGAAATCAGCTAGGAGTAGTTATGCGATAATATACCACCTACTGAGGAAATTATTCCTCACGTTTGCTTTAAGGTGCTAAATGGAAAGCTTCTTACCTATACAACTTTTCTGAACATAACGTTGAACAAATCAACACAAATAAATTCCAAAAACGTATTTAAATTGGTTCGGATAAAGATTCTAAATCTTAAATCATACCATAACTATATGCCAGTTTTAATAAACAAACTTGAGTATTGAAATTACATTAAACTATTAAATATAATTTGTTGGAAAAATTAAAAGAACAATAAAGATTTCTTCGGAACAAGTATTAGAATTTGGCACATGATTCTAAAATTAGAATTCAATAACAATAATGAGCATTGTAATTTTCAATCAAATCATTCATTCATCTCTTAGAAAAAAAAGCAAAACAATACTTCAAAACTCGGTTATCGAATGTTGGCAGATAGTACTGAATTTTCAAGTGGAAAAATAAAAAAATGTATTCGTTGTTTGTTATTAGATTTTTAAACTTTCTGAATAAAGTCCCGTACTTGAATTTGAATCACGTTAAATAATATAGAACTTTTGAAAATTGATGTATACTTACTTTGCAAGTTATGAAGGCATCCGACAATTTTTTTTATTCAAAATATGTGTTTGTTATACCAACGGGCCGTGGAAAAAAAATAAAATAATGTGTTTTACATACGCTGAATAACAAATCCCAAATAAGTTAATTATTTGGACCCGTCCTATTTTAAAATTTGATATATTTTGAACTTTTATTACTATTTTTCTAGTTTTGATAACGGTTCAGAGCAAAACTTTTTTTTTCACATCGGGGGCCCTCTTTATTCAAAGGGGGAAGGGGGGCGCAATTTTCATCCCCCCCCCTGTTAATACGGCCTTAACATGATAATAAATCATTAATAACGAAAACACTTTCATCTGGAAACAAATACACTGTTTAACGATGCAAGTTTTGAAAACACACTATGGAACCCATACAACTAGCTAGGGTACTACCGTTGCATGGTGTTGCAAATTTGCAACAGTTATTGAAAACCCATTATATCAGAGAAAAAACAAAAAAAAATCTCAAATTTGTAAATTACTTTAGTGGGAATACGAAAATATTTTTTTTGAGTCGAAAAAAAATTCTCAATATGAATTACACTAGGCCAAAAATTTGAAAAATAAGGCTTTTTCCACATTCCATATTTTTCAAATTCAAATTGGTTTTTTTAGTACCTTTAAACACTGAAAGTAATTTTTTTTTAGTTGAACGTGATCTTGAAGTTAGAAATATTATTCCCACCGAAAAAAAAATTGACTTTTTAGCTAAATGTGAAGTTTAGAACAGTTTTAATTAATTGTTGCAAATTTGTAACTTTATGAAACGAAAGGTTAATACATTCCCAAACTAAAATTTTGATGAACATTTCATTGACTTTAACGATTTAAGTGCTGCTTGACTATCTGAAAAAATTACTATATTTGCATACCTGCAGTTTCTTTCCAAACATAGGTTTGAACATATAAAAATGGCGAAAAGTTCGGCTTGAAACACTGTCATCCACTTTCCCATTGGTATGAAAATGTTTACACCTGGACCTGCGCCAGCTGCATCATCCATTTTTGATCCATCAGTATAGAATAAAAGGGATCCAGCTCGCAATTCGGGACCACCTGAGTGCCATGTACTAAAGTCTGCTTCATTTAATATTGGAACACAAACAATTGCGTGTAGTTCAGTCATTTATTAACGAATTCATAATTTGTTTTTCATACAAATGTAGCATTTTCTTTACTCTTTCATAAAAAAAATTAAAAAAATTATTCATTGCTGTTTCGAAGAAATTCTCGTACTTTTCCCGTAATACGGCACATTAGGCGGCGCACACCCTTTTCGTTCACCGTTTTGGCCATTTGATTCCACCAGTTCTTCATTTGAGCAAATATAAAAATAGTAAGAATATTCCTCACTACCTAGAGACTTGAAGGACACATGAAACGCGCCTCCATGTGAGGAAAGTTCTTACGAACATAAATAAATGCTATCGAGAAGACCTAAGTTGCCTTAGACTAAATTTCGAAAGCTTCTGGCGAAAACTGTTAAGCATTATCACCAAAACTTTGTGTCCCGATCTGACAATTATACTAAATACAACACAAGTATATCTACTTTTTTTCATAATATCTTTCATGATAAGTAAGTTGACTTCGTTAATAAATTTTATACTCAAAAGAATCATGATTTATCGGTTAAAAATGCTTTAGAGTTTTCAAAAACCAGATTTGCCTAACTGAAAAGTATTAAAAAGAGCTTATTCTACACGAAGAATTTGTTCCTTTACCAATTTATTAATTTTTAGAGAAATGCTGATTTCCATTTACCAAACGTGCTTCAGATAATAATAATAATAATGATGATGTGGTCATCAATAAATCTCAAATCATATTGTAGAGTAGATTTTAAGATCAATTTACTTAGTAAATTGTTGCCTTCTTATGATTTCTTTTATGAAATATTCAGTATTGTCCAAACAGTGAAATTGACATCAATGATTGTTCCAATTCAAATGACATTAGAATCTCAAATTGTAGATTTATTAGCATACTCCGTCAGTCGGGACCTTTTTTCCATTCGGCAGAAAACAACACAAATTGAGAACCATAGCAACATACTTTGCTACACGAAGAAAAGTTGGAGTAGGCTGAAATTCCTATGTTGAAAATAAAACATGAACAAAATTTTCTGCGTGGTCATAGAAATGCAAGTTCAAACACGAACTTTTGTAGTTAAGACGCGAACCCACGGTTGATGGAAAGAATGTTCAGAGTTTCCTCAGTACCTCAATGCTTGAAATTTCCTTCTAGTAAGAACTTTCTCCAGGAGGTGGTGCTGATATACATGTCCTTGCTGAAGTATATGAAGCATGCTGAGAGTTACCAATGTTGATTATAATATGTTTGATTTGAGTCATGTTCCTAACAAGTTTTCCCTTTGCCTTAAGCCTCTGCTTCGTGATTGTCCAGTATTTCTCTATCGGCCGGAACTGGGGGCAGTTTGGGGGGTTGAGGTCCTTCGGTCCGGCCAAAACATTACTGGACGGTCGTGGGCACGAATAAACGGCAGAATCCGTTTCTGTAGGCACTCTTTTTTGTAGACTTCTGATGTCATTGTCTTGTCAGTGAGAAAGACTTTGGTTTTCTGTCCACAACTGCATATCCCCTGCCAAATCATGTACTTGCGGGCGAATTTATCCGCAAACACGAACTTAAATTTTGCAGGTACATCCCCCCGAGCCGTCGCCAAATAAAATTTTTGACCTGGGATTTGCCCAAAGTCCGCCTTCACGTAGGTCTCATCGTCCATCAGAATACATCCGTCGAACTTGGTCAGCACTTGGTCGTACAGCTTTCGAGCACGGATTCTGGCCACATTGTTCTGCTTCAGCGTCCGATTTGGCTGTTTGCTGGCTCGGAATGACCTTATTCCTTCCCGGAGACGAATTCGTCGCACCGTACTGTGAGCGGCCTGGAACTTATTGGCCAAATCGCGGTCTGAAAGATTGGGATTCCTCTTGACTGCCTTGATGACTTTCCCACGCAGTTTCCGGTCGACAGTTCCACTCCGACGCTTCGAATGCGGCTTCCGAGCCGTCGTCAATGTTTCCTTGTACTGCTTGATAACACGTCATACGGTATTTCTGGGCATTTTAAGCTGTTTAGCTAGATTCGATACCGACAACAATGGATTTTCAAGAAAACTGTGCACAATTTGATCTCTCCGTTCGGCTTCCATGGCGGTTGTTTACAAAATGCTATCGTTTGGTGTTATGACATAGATACATGGTGAAAGGTAATGAATTTCCCGACACGTGGGTGAAAAAAGTTTCCAAATCCGTCCACTAGGAGCGCCACAATGAGCAAAAGAATTTGTTCCAATATTAAATGAAGCAGACTTTACGATTAGGTTCTAAAACCCTGAATGAATGATTGAAGATTGGTTTAACTAATGTCCAATCCTGATTACAACAAATGATTGGATTTATTTTGTATTTGTCGAGAATTTTTGAGTGTCCTCTGTTGGCTCCCTCAATTAGTAGTTTGTTGTTTTCTAGCCTTAGAAATTGTTTTTTTGCTTCAAGTTGTACACATTGATGAATAGGTAGGAGCCACAGCATCGCTTCCATGGATTTTGTTGGTGTACTATGCATAGCACCTGTTATGCATAAGAGTATAGTTCTGTGAAGTTTGTCAAAAAGTTTTTGTGTGGTCTTTTCTTCTGTTTTAGGTCACCACACCAGAGCTGCATAGGTAATAATTCTTGGTTTCACAATAGCCGAGTATATCCAATGTATCATCCTCGGTTTTAATCCCCATTTTTTACCAAAAGTTTGTTTGCTGATCCACAAGGCCTTAGTAGCTTTTTCAATTGAATGTTTTATATGAGCATTCCAATTAAGCTTTTTATCAAGCACAATACCTAAAAATTTAGTTTCTGAATGGAGATTTAAAGATTGTTCGTTCAGTTTTAAAGTCCCCAAATCTAGCTTGGTTTTCCTTGTAAAAGGAATGATTGTTGTTTTAGAAGGGTTAACTGTAAGTTCTTCTCGATCACACCATTTTGTTACGTATTGCAATGCTCCTTGCATTCTATTCATTAAAACTTCGGGAAATTTTCCTCGAACAAGAATTACTATATCATCCGCAAAGCCAATTACTTCGTAACCTATGTTTTCTAAACTCGATATTAAGTCGTCTACTATCAAAGACCATAAAGCCCTGTTGATAGGAGAATAAAGAAATAAAGTGTATTTATTACATTGAAATTGAATATTTTCGATGTGATTTTTCAAAGTAAGTTTCATTCTAATGAAACCCTATTAAATGCTATGGAATGATTTTCATTAGGTTTTAAAAACTGAGCTCTTGGCTTATGGGAAAATAAAATAAGAAGAGTTTTAGAAGCGTTAGGAAAGCCGAAAGCAAAGTATCATCAGCAAATAATCTTCTAACTTTTCTTTCTGGTACATCAGAAAGATCAGAAGTAAAAATATTGTACCTATGAAATAGGCCCAAGTATACTGTCCTGAGGAACACCAGCTCTAATGGGTGTCCATTCAGAGCATGAATTTTGATAGCTTACTAGTAAGATTCGGCTAGTCAAATAATGTAATGGAAAATCAATTCGAGCTAACTTAGCTACTAAACCTTTTTGCCAAACACTGTCAAAAGCTTTTTCAATATCTAGAAGATCAACACCATTTAAATAACCTTCAAATTTTCTAGCGTTAATCATATAAGTTACACTCAAAAGTTGATGAGTAGTAGAATGTCCATGACGAAAACCAAATTGTTCATCAGGGAAAATAGAATTCTGAATAATGTGAATCATCATTCTATTCAAAATAACTCTCTCAAATAGTTTACTTAAAGCAAGAAGCAAACTAATTGGTCGATAACTTGAAGGCTCTGAAGCACTTTTTCCTGGTTTCAAAATTGGAGTTTCTTTGGCATTTTTCCATTTATTGAGAAAATAAGCCAAGTGAAAATATTTATTGAAGATTTTAACTAAAATATTCAAAGTGCTTTCAGGCTACTTTTTAATTAGAAAATAGAAAAACCCATATTCCCCCTGAACTTCATATTTTTAATTTTTTAGAAAATCAATTTAAGTTCATCAATATTTTTCTCACAAGAACTTTCAAATACATTTTGCTTAGAAAGAATATCATCAAATTCTAGGGAAATTTGAGCATCAATTGGACTAATAACGTTTAAGTTGTCGCCGAGCTCTTTATTTCGGAGGATCGTCCTATTCTATTTGAAAATTTTTAAGTTATCCCAATGGCCCGGGCTTTGCTAGGTAGAAGCACAGCAGTGCGATTTAGCGTGCTTCAGTTAGGGCTTACTATCAGACCGGAACTTTCGGAGTCCGAGTATAGGCTGATACCGTGGAAAATATGTGCCCTACAAAGTTGGCCAGAGTTTTCCAAGTTCAAAATACCCCCAGTATCCATCTCGTACGATACCAGTAAACCTCCGTTCAGACGCATATATACGAATATTCCTCCTGCATTCAGAGAGGAAACTGAAAAGCGGTTGAACGAACTCCTGATGTCAGGAATAATAGATCAGGTAACGGACAATACGGACAGGTCCTTCTGTTCGTCCCTTCTAGTCGTCCCAAAGGGCAAGGACGACATTAGGCTGGTCGTTGACCTGAGAGGGCCGAATAAGAACATAATTCATACACCGTTCCGAATTCCAATGCTAGAGAACATTTTGGCCAGCCTAGATGGAGCCAAGTGGTTCTCGACCCTGGACCTCACGAGCGCCTATTTTCATATCGAGCTAGCGGAGGATAGTAGACATTTGACCAATTTTTTTGCGAGGAATGGCACGTTTCGCTTCAAACGACTTTGCATTGGACTCTCAAACGCTCCTGATATTTTTCAGGAGACCATGCAGACGATCGTCTTGGCAGGTCTAGAAGGAGTCCGCAATTATTTGGACGAGTTTACGGATGCACAAAGGAAGAACACGATGTCAAAATCGTCTTCAGGAACACAATGTGAAGCTCAATGAAACTAAATGCTCATTCGGAAAACAAACCGTACGATTTCTTGGGTTTCAGTTGTCGCATGATGGACTAAGAATTGAAAACACTAAATTACAGGCTATTGAAAACTTCCGTAGGCCAGAAACGTTGAATGAAGTTAAAAGTTTTTTGGGACTAGTGACATTCTCGGAGCGATTTATTCCAAACCGAGCGGACAAAACCGTGTTCCTTAGAACACTTGCTAATTCGGAAAAGTTTTCTTGGGGCCCTGAAGAAGAAAACGAGTTCTTTTATCTGAAACATGAAGCACTTAAAACAATAACCAAGCTCGGATATTTTGATCACAGAGATAAGACCGAACTCTTTGTCGATGCATCTCCAATCGGGCTAGGGCGGTCTTAACACAAATACACAATTGAGCAGCGCAGGAATTCCAAGAATAATTGCTTGCGCGTCCAAGGCTTTGACCGATCGCGAATTGAAATACCCCCATACCCAGAAGGAGGCGCTTGCAGTAGTTTGGGCAGTAGAACGGTTTAAGTTCTACCTCACTAATCTAAAATTTACCGTTCGTACAGACTCTGAAGCTAACGAATTCATATTTGGATTCGGGTATAAGACATGCAAACGAGCCATTTCTCGGGCGGAGGCTTGGGCGTTAAGGTTGCAGTGTTTCGACATGCAAATAGCCAGAGTACCAGGCCATTTGAATGTGGCTGACGCCCTCTCACGCCTCATAAGCAAAGCTCAAAGTGACGAAGGGTTTGACGAGGACGATGACAAACATCTACTTTACGCTCTCGATGCAGGTTCGATGACTATGACTTGGGCACAAATTGAAGCAGCATCGGAAGGGGACGGGGAACTCTCAATCGTTAAAGAATCGATGATTTCCCAAAACTGGCCCAAACAACTTAATAGATTTGAAGCTCATGCAAAGGAGTTACGGTTCGTTGGAAACACGCTTTTCAAAGGTGAAAGAATAATCCTGCAAAAAGCCTTCACAATTCCGCATTAAAATCAGCCCACCAAGGTCACATCGGAATCAGCGCGATGAAGCGAGTAATGCGAGACTATTTTTGGTGGCCGGGAATGAGTTTGGATGTGGAGAAGTTTGTCAAGAGGTGTCAAACTTGTCTCCTTATTTCTAACAAGAATCCTCCCATACCGCTATCGAACCGCCAGTTACCTAACCGACCATGGGAAATCCTGCAATTAGATTTTCTTACGGTTAGTGGTTGTTCAGGATCACCCCTGATGGCAGGATCGATAGCATCAGATATTCCGAGATAAAATAAAAACGCACTCATTCAAAACATTACAAAATTTTAGTGGACTGTATTCTTTACAACTTATTTCGAAATTACAAACACAAACTTGTCCCTTCTGGACTTCTGACTCTGGCCACTCGGGCCTCTGACTTAGGCCCCTAGGGCCGCGAACTTATTACCGTGGTCCGTCTTCGCTGGTGGTTGGTCGGGAAAAGAGGCCGAGCCTTGGGCTGGATTTGGCTGAACCCTTCGGAAAACCCGAGGCCCGAGAAAAACCGATGATATTTTGGCGCGCAACGCCAACCGTTAATGCTAGCAGCATGGCGATGCTGCTACTGAGCCTTTTCTATTATAAGGGTGGTTCAATTAAGCTCGTTCGTTCCAAAACAGCGGTTGTGGAACAGGAGAATTTTTTTTCTGTCTATAGTCGAAATGCAGAACAAGGACGCAAAGAGTACTAATAGCGCATTGAATTTGATTTTCTTTAGATGGGGTCTGCCTCTCATCATTCAGACCGACAATGGCCCCCCATTTCAAGGGACAGAGTTCGTTAATTGTTGGGAGGACAAAGGTGTCAAAATAAGCAAAGTCCATACCTTTGAGCGCCCAATCAAACAGTAGTGTGGAGAGGCAGAACCAGGGCATGATTAAAGCCTTAGCTGGAGCGAAACAAGACAAAACTGATTGGAAACTGGCTCTTCAGAACTACGTACGAATACACAACACCGTTAAACCTCACTCTAGGCTGGGAATTACACCGTTCGAACTACTAGTTGGCTGGCGATATCGAGGAATGTTTCCTTGTCTATGGAATTCTAAGGAGGAGCGCATAAACCGTGAAGAAGTCAAGGAAAAAGATTTGGAAGCAAAACACATAAGCAAGAAACATGCAGATGATCGTCGCGGAGCCAAAGAGTCTTCAATTTGCTGTGGAGATATGGTGTTAATGGCTATACCCAAGAAGAGCAAGACCGATCCATCCTTTTCAAGCGAGCCCTTCAGCTTTTTGTCTAGAGAAGGAGCAAAGGTGGTTATCGAGAAAGAAAGAAACATCGAATTTGGGAATGCTCAGTCGATGGATTATACGATCGTTACATAAGGTAATTTAAATCTAAATTCAGATACGGATGAACAAACTGGAAGATCGAATGCACAATCGCCAATAGTTAGACCAAGGCGTAACATCAGACAGCCGATGAAATTTAAGGATATGGTGTTAAATCAGGTAAATTGTCTAACTAAAATTAACTCTTTAATTGAATCATAATAACATTCGTTAAATTAATTAGGATTCTCTCGACCTATGTTCTGAGGAAGATGATACTGTTCTGGAAACGGAGTGCCATGACATCGAAACGAAAGCGACAGATACCGATATTGATCATCACTTAACTGAAAGAATCAATAGCTCGAATAGCTTAGTCTCTGGTACACCTAACAAGGGAGAGGGGGACTTGTCTACAAGAGTTACAAATCCAAACGATCGAAGACCTAGGCGAGTTTTCAAAAAGCCAAACACATTTAATGATGACTTTGTCTATCAGGTGATACATTAAATTTTTTCTATATTTCTAAGTATAAACCCATTTGTTTGACTTTCAATTAATATAAAATCCATTAAACAAAATTCAAGGTAGATGAATAGTTCCGTGGCATTGATCAGTGCCATCAGTTTAGGATGTTGTTCCAGATCAGCTGATTATCTTACAGGTTAAGCCTTCCGGAACTCTTAATTTTCAAAGCAAATTTACTTACGATTGAGGTTGTACAGCCCAACGATAACACCGTGGCTTTAGTATTCCGGTAGCAATTTCGAGGAAGTTTTATAACGAGTTTGATCTGGATGATCGTTTTTTGCAGACACAGTAGGTATAAGGGTGAAACAAATCGACGGAAACATTCAACGTAAAAAAAAAACTATCCGATGGCCCGAGTTCGTCATGCTGATTCGTTTTCTTTGCTTTTTCTTCTGGAATTCTTTTTTCGATTTCCCGAGAGATGTCAAATTAAAAAGGCCTTTTCGGCCAGGGGTGCCAATTTTTATTTTCTCTCAATTTCAACCCAACACTCCAAACTTGATTAAACACTCAGAAAAAACGGGTTGTTCTTTTAATTAAAAAAAAAAAGAAGTCGTTGATACTTGCGAGATAATCTTGATAATTTTAACGTTTGCATTATTGAAAATAAATATTTTAGTAATAGTGGTCGCTCTATCATTGTTGTTAAATGCAATACTTGATCATAAATACTATATTTTCTTAAATATATGAGCAATATGTATTTTACAATTAAATTCGTCAAACTAATGCAGTATAGAGGCGGAGGCGAATGTAGGAAATAAGATTAGGGTGCTAGGTAATCAAATTAAAATAAATAGACAGGTAAACTTAATATGGGCAGGTAATAGATGTATAGGAATGAATCTCGCATAGATACAAATATATACAATATAATAATGTCACAGGTAGAAAAATGATATAAATTTAAATAATTGAACAAACCTGAGGTTCAAGAAAAATGTAATATAAAAGAAATAGAACTATTGTAAGACTCTCCCAGGCCTATCGTACAGAGCGCTCTTGTTATTCATTTGTAGAGGGAGCGGAATGTCATTCTTGCTCTATTGAATCGAAAAGGAGAATTTGTAGAGCTTGAATGAAAGGCGAGAGTGTGGAGAGTTCCCGAAAAAGCTCAGAGAAAAGGTTCGGCACAAGATTAGGCGAGTAAGGGAGATCAGTTTAAAGACTAACTTTACAGAGGAAGTGTTGAAGCGGATAGCTCAGAGTGTGGTCAAAAAGTGACTCCTAGCAAACAGGAAGCGAGGAAAAATGGCGGACAAACCTGTTGGTTTCGACATATATGTCGAAAATCAACACTAACTTGATACAAGAAAATATACCATGCCCCATCGGAGGATACCGTTGCTATTCGTCACGTGGCTAATCGACGGTGATCGACACACTTGGTGATACATTTTGAACGTCGCTCCCTCAATCATTCCCGAACGTCTATCATCGCATCTTTGTTGATAATGCTCGTTATTGATAGACGATCATGAATGTTTCAAAAGGAAACATCTGGATAAATACCAGGACCACATGTTCAAAAAAGCTTTAGCACATGCTGGACAGTTCATTGCGGTTACCTAGTCATGATTTTTTCCTTCTAGGCAAAGCGAAAAATAAAAAAAAACATCTGAAAGCCTACATAGATCGCTCAGAACTGATACATATCAGTTATGATCCTAAAGGTTGAAAGTCGTCAAGGAAGGAAATCAGCATCGAGACGTTCGATAGCTGATAGTCGGTGCCCTTCTTTACCACATCATGTATCGCAAAAGTGTTTCAAATACAGAAGCGTCGTTGTCATGCATGATTGTTTATATGATTTGGTTGAAGAAGGAAAATTTGACTGCTTTGATTTTTTAACTCTGAATGTAGTCAAGCATGGCTCAGTGAAAAAGATTGATATTCGGAACATTGGTTTGCCGTTTGGCCGGTGATTATTTTCATCCTCCCTTGTATTTAAGGGAAAAGGGATGAGATTGTGAGGGGAATATGGAGGGAATGGGAAACTTGAAACTGTTTTTTTTATCGCCGGCCGATTTACATACACACGTACAGGTCATCTTGGTTGGTAGTTGGTAGAATTAGAATTAGCTGTGTCGGTTAGAAACAATTTTTTAATACCGGATTACATACACTAACCGCGCTGGAAGGATAATGCCAGCCATTAGAAAGTTTGTTAATACCGGTGTGGCATAGAATCTTATACCGATATTTACACCTCCAAAGAATTTCATTATTGGAAAAGAGTCTGAATTATGGGTGCAGTATTTTAAAGGCTTAAAATGTGACAGCAAACTCTTTCAACAATGTGGTAAGGTAAAACTTAATATGAACTTCCATAGCTGTCTTCAGACGATAGGTTGAATCAAAAATCTAGGTTTTCTTAGGACTGAAATAAAACAGTAATAAAATTGCATTGTTCACAGAAAAACTCAATTCGAAATTATACAATTGTATCAGGAACGCTTTACGTGTGATTGCGTAGTATTATCTCTGTTTAAAGTGTAAGTTACTCTAAATATCTGCGTTCGCGTAGGCGTAGGCGCAAATTTCACACCTCACTGCTTTCACTCGACAGTGAAAAACTCCAAAACAAATATCTCTCATTGTTCCTTTCTATAAATCTCGTAAAATATGGAAGAGAGATGATCGTTATGGGCCGGTCGAGCAAGGGTAAAGAAGGCAGCCTTCTGAGGATCTGGATCCCTCAAAACACATGTAGGCATAATAGGGCTCAAAGCTCCACGCTCTCTATTGTGGAAGGTTGAAGAAACGCAGAGACGGCAAACCAACCGAGAACAATTTAATGTCCCGGCTAACGATTCTGGTGCTGCTCTCATCCCTCATGACGAACGACGATGATGGCGATGGCGGCGATGATGATGGTGATTATTATGAGGCCTTTCTTTTTGCTCCGGTTGAAAAGTGACAACTGCCGGGTGAATTGGGAGAACCCGTCAGCCTTTTGTTCGGATTTTCGCTTGCTCCCGAACCCGTATTGCGTCAAATGCTGCTGCTCTTGGTGTTTTTTTGCTCCTATATCTACTTCAGGCCTTTGCTCAAATGGTGGTTGAGTGACAACGAATGGATAGAGGATTTTCAACCCTTCCCCTCCTTGCTCAAACAATCCATACTTACTCTTCCATCGAGCTCCTCTCTAGCCAATACTGTTTCTGGAGCCTTCGGGAAAGTTTGCTGGAGAAAAACCCACGCAGCTAGGAGCCACGCCTGATGTTATTCTTTCCTATTGTTTTTAATGCTTTGAATATGAATGGAAACGAGGCGTGAAGCAGTTTTCATAATGAATGAATCCTCCTTATGCTCGGTTTCCCTATACATATATGTATAGTTGCAGGAGCAGCCGTTTGGCGTCAGGAATGTGTTGATTTTGAATTTGTAGCCTGGAAGTAAACCAAGCGTCATTATTATTATATCACAAAAACGGGCTTCCGTGTCTCACATTCACCAGCGCGTTAAACGATCTGATTGAGTTTTATCTGTAGTTTCCTCTTTCCCAGCAGTGGGATCGTTTCCAACTGGGCAAAAGCTAGTTGAAACTTTTTCTGCTAAAACATGAGATGAAACCTCATGAAATATGAAAGGCAAAGTTAATGATAATTGAGTGAAGGTTCTCCTTGTTTGTGAGGCTTGAATATTATTATTGGATGTTTATTCAGTATTTTAATACCTATCGCATAAGTATTTCAATCATTTTTTTTTTTTAATCAAACTAAATAAATTTTTTCTCAAATTTTAAATCAGTAATTAACTTTTTACAATATTCACAATTTTTCTACAAAGTGTGTCTTCGTCACCTCGTGCAGCCCATTAGAAATAATCATCCGTTAGAGTTACACGGTTGCTACATGCCCTCTAGCTTTGACGCTGAAGCTAGAAATTCCTCACATTTCGAGGCTACTTAACGATGGCATTGTTTGCCGGGACAGCTTCAACTGTTGGCTAAAATGCAATATTTCCATAGAAACGACAGATGGGTAGGTAGGTCTGAATCTGTCTGAAGCACTCAACCACCAGCATTGGTCTATTCGCCGTGAAGCTCGAAGTTTCTAGGTTACCTCTCACAAATCAGCCAGCCAACCATAATGAAAATCTTAGAGAACACTGTGCGAAATTGTCGGAAATATTTTGCAAAAACAATATTGTCAATGCAACTTAAAACTGAATTTTTCGCACTGGTGATTAGCAACCTTTGCTAACCAACGACGATAAAAAATGACATATAAACTCAGCAAACACCTCGGCAGTTGGCATCCATTTCTGTTGCTGGGTTCCAACTCTTGGAAGATGTTTGATAGATGTCTGGTCAATATGAAATATCGTCCGTAAATGTCGTCGGCGCTGATGTTGACAAAAGATCAGGTTTGTGGATTCAGCGACAATGCCAAGTATAATCTCCATTTTCTGGTGATACTTACTTAAACATTTGTTTTGAACCAGCTAGTCTTTTACTTGGAGCCTCCAAATCCCAGACTTAAAGCTATCTCGGGCCAATCTGGTATCCATGACTTGGACGCGCTTTTATTACCGTAACGAAAGCTGAAACAAAACCTAGTGATAAAGTATATTTAGTTTTGTTCTTTGAGTCATCATCAATGGGAACTAAAAAAAAGCTTCTCTATATTTCCATATAAAATATGATTTTATTCTTGGTTTGACAAACAGGAGTCACCGATACATACATGATAGGTAGTTATGCCGTTGTTGAGTTCAGAATTACCACATATTCTGTAAATCTTCGACTTATTCGTCGGTTAAAAGGCGGGTACCTAGGGACCCCAATCCTCTGCCAAGAGATGAGTAAGGGAGCGAAATTCAAATGTAAGCTCTGATTTGGGATGCCAAGTGCCCCGATTTGTCTGTAGAAAACTTTTCTGTAAAGACTTTTGATCCTTCGTCCAGATATTGCTCAGACACAGATTTTGCCCTGAGTTATGCTCAGAGTACCCAGATTTTACAAACAATGGTTTTTCACCAATCATTTCATAAAACTAATTTTATTGAGTAAGATCGGCAAGGAACATACTGATAAGCTGTGTTTGATATAAAGCTCTTAACTTGGAAACAACCCGAATTCAATCTTGCATTTGTACCAAATTTGTGGTCTTCATTTGTGCACAGACATACACAGACAGCCTTGGCTGTGACGGCCATGTGCTCTTTTTCATTTGTTGATAACCCAGGAGGTAAATTATTTTTACGGATTGCATTCCAAAGCACGGCGAGCTACCGCGTTCCCCAGTTTGATATTCTGGGTTCATGAGTGCAATTCGACGGTTCATGATACAATGCTACGAGTAAAATAGTATTCTCTACACCATAAAGTCCACCTGCTCCAAGGCAATACTCGTTTACGAATCCACTTATTAGAAAACGACCTCATTTCAACACGGCTCGATACACCTCTACTTTAACCATTTTAGATCTGATATCTCAACGTGTTGAAAGAGTCCACAAATTTTCGCAACTTCTTGTTTTGCGAATCCGGCCCAGAAAGTCCTTAGACACAAATCGAGTTGTCGACGACACTTTTTCTGGTCACACACGCGAGCTACGAGAGAAGACCTTCCGAGCCACGAGTTAAACCTAAACTACTCCGACACCTCTACATAGTACTGACTTTAGTCACCACTCTGCGCAATCACCCGATTTGGGAATTGAAGCGCAAACCGAGCTTTCGACCGGACTTTTTAAGGTCGCATATGCGATTCGAGCTCATCAATTCCCGATACGCTAGTCGAACCCTGCCCTTTTTGGCACTACTCTGTGCCTCGTCTACAACCTCTTGTGCCTGACACCTTCACCCTAAACGCAAAGCGAGTTGTCGGTTGCACTTCCTCCGGTCGCATCCCACATTCAGGGACATGACACCTCCTAGTACCTAGTACCCAGGTGCACCACTTCTTCCGCGCAGATTTGGCAGATCTGTCGACGGCCTCTAGTAGATTCTTAGCCGTACATCTGCAATCGCGGGACTTGCAGACTCGTTTCCTCCCTGCAACTCAAAGTAGTGAAACTACACAGGTGGTAAATTCCGGTTTACGGATTGAATTCCAAGGCACGACGAGACACGCAACGCTTCCCCACGCCCGACTTGAGAACAGACATCTCCTCCAAATATCTCGAGATTCTCACATAAACGTCTCCTCTTCGCGACTCGAGGCCTGATCTCTCCTCTTACAACTCGTGACATCTCCTTGTAATGACTCGAGGTTACCACTTATGCCCCAACACTTGTTGATTGAAGGCCTGATCTCTCCTCTTGCGACTCGAGACCTGACCTCTTAGTAAAGACTCGGGGTTGTTCACACAAACCTCTCTTCCTGAAGACTCGAGGCCTTACCTCTACTTTAACGACTCGAAGCCCGACCTCTTATCTCCAGGAATCGAGGTTTGCCAGCTTTATGCCCGTCGTGTGCCGATTGAGAGCAGCTTATCCTAGACTCGCGCCTTTCAGAGCAACGCGCGGGACTAAACGCAACTTCTCGGAAGATTCCCGACGAAGTCGTCATCCTAATACGACCCGAATGGTTCACCCGGCATCGAGAGCCACTCTACCCGTGAGTATTCCCCGATCGTGGAATAACACTTTCCAAACGATTTCCACAGCGAAGAAGGTCAAGTCTTATCCCCCCAGCAAACATTTTTGTAGGTATATTTCTCAACAAACTTTGCTATACGTTTCATATACATTATAAAATCATCTTATATAACTCGAAAAAACAGCATTTACGTACTTAAGTGGAGGCAATATACATACATATTTTTTACTTCTGGCTTATGCGATAAGTGTTGTAAAAATTGAACGATATACAACACCTTTTACCGTACATCCTGACAGTATGCGAGAGAGCGCAAGTTCTGCTCTCAATGCATGCAAACCGTTGCCAGCGACAATATTTGCTGCTTCTCTCATTGGACAGTTTAACCAAATGGACCCTCTGATTTTTAGAAATCTGGTTGCACTGCTAATCGCAGAGAGAACAACAAGGTTGTTTTCTCACTTGAATCCCGCACGCGGGAGATAAATTTGCAAACATGGCGCAATTTTGTCATATCCGAGTCGGTAGACTTTAACCAACCATTTTTACGATCATTTACTTGGTTTGGTAGGAATTACGATTCGCATCAACATTGTTAACGAGTTGAACTGACATTTCTAATGCGATGTTATGTTTGCTGGGCCCTCAGCTTTGGTCGTTGGGAACCGCACTACTCGGATATTCCCCGGTGTTGCTTTCAAGCCGTGGGGTTGGACACACCGACTCGAAAGACTCATCCGGCATCGTGAACCTCTGTACCAGTGGGTATCCCCCACAATGGCTTACCCCCTTTCCTACGAAGTCCGCGACGCGGAAGGTATTGTGTTATCCCCGCAGTTTTCCTCGTAGGAATTCGCACTATCCCAGGCGGTGGGGTATTCTACACACGTTCACGGCACACTCATGACCTCCACTACACAGAAGATGATACCTCATCATTGTAGCTTCGATCAAGGGACCGGACGCACACTACTCAGAGGCTCCCCAGCTATGGAGTCATCCTACACCGTTTGCGGACTGCCGTTGACTCAAGCTCCTCTGCAGGGCACTCATGATCTGGGTGAACCTATCGCTGACTGCATGCAAAGTGTTGG